>NC_067422.1:32572884-32852884 GCF_009764475.1 Pristis pectinata
GGACATACGTGCTTTGCGTCCTGCCTCTCAGCTTTACGTCAGCTGTGGTTGGAATAAGCAGAGTGACCCCATTCATTTGGATGGGGGCTGCTGAACTTGATTCAGAATTTAAATGTAGGTAAATGTTTACTTCTCGATTTTATCTAATTTATATATTTATAATTAATTTCAAATACTTATGATGTTTTTAATTATATGTATTTTGTTATTTTTCACTGATTTTTCAGTTATTTAAGTATGTATTTAAATATCTATGGTTATCACAGACTTTTACAGAATGAGAGACATCAGGTCAGTTGGGAGCAGTTCTTCACAAAACCCAAGTGGCCATCAATTGAGTAAGTTATTCAATGAGTGTTGGTTAATAGAATTGTTGATAGTACCGTAGCTCATTTTTGCTGATGATTGAGAGCAGGTGATAGTGCAATAATGAACTAGATTGGATTTGCCCTGTGTTTTATTGAACAAGAACATATCCATGGACTTATAGTTTGAGGTTAGTCAAATAAAATCATCACATCTGAATAGCAATTCAAGTTCTTCAGTAAATACAATAATTGTGTTTCACTCGATCCTTGGCTTTTCATGCCTAAAAAGGTGCTCTACACCTGGACTGAGCACTGAGCCCAACAGTGGAGTGGGAGCTCAGGTGTTCTGGTATTATTAGACCAGACCTCTGGTCCACTGGTCATGTAGCGTGAATGCTAAAACTACTATGCTACCATGTATGTATGAATGTTGTGCAAGGCAAAATTGTCCACATCTTACACTCCTAAAGCAGAAGCCAAGTCCCAAATTCTGTATGGCACAGCTTCCAAGAGGGAAGATCAGTGTATAAAAAAGAGAATCCAATGATCTCTGTACCACAGTTGAAGCCTGACAAGTTGTTATTCATATGCATCCAGATCATAAGGTTTTCCTAAACTCAATGCTCCTTCAGCTGTTTTGTTTTCCGAAATGTGTAAAAGTGATTTTCCCCTTTAAAAGTTGACAATTCTTTTTAACCACAGCAGGTTGGCCTTATTTTTGCAGCTAAGTGCCAGTTAGCTTCCAAACAGAGGGGGGAGTATGTTCAAACAAGGAGACAGGTCCATTACTGTAAACGTAGACAGTCGTCCTCCTGCGTCATCACGTCAGATCCACCATGATAAAATTAAACCCGTAGACGTTCAAGCACTCTTCTTGTAATCGCTGCCTTAATTTGATAACAGCAGCTGCATAATAAATTGCAAAATGGGCAGCACAGCTGGCAGAGCTACTGCCTTTCACATCCTCTGGCCCGGGTTCAATCCTCACCGCTGGTGCTGGACCGTGTGGAGTTTTACACCCCTCTCCTTGTCACTGTATGGGTTTCCTTCATGTGCTCTGGTTTCCTCCCAGACCCAAAAACTGTGTGGGTTGGTAAGTTAACTGGCTGCTGTAAATTGTTCCTGCTGAGCAGGTAAGTGGTAGAACCTCAGGAAAAAAAATTGATGGAAATGTGAGGAGAAATCTTGGATTAATGTAAAAATGGGTACTTAATGGTCAGTGTGTCGAATACCCTGCTTCTTTGCTACATCTCTCTAAGAGACTCTATGACTGTGTTTGTTATCTCAACATGGTCTTACAGGGAAGTGACTCAGCTGATCAAAAGGATTTGTATCTCAGTAATGTGTGAGACAATGGCCAATAGGAATTTCCTGCATAGATCATGACTAATTTTGACCCCTCTCTTTTATTAAGCCTTGAGCAATTGAAAGAAATTAACCTTTATAATGATTTTTGAAGGAAATATGATTAAATATCATTCATCAGAAAGCAAGATCAAGTACGTAAGGCCTGATTACATCTCAGAGCAACAAATGTTCATTTAATTTCTCAATCTCAGTTTGAAGAAAAGCATACATGATGTTTCTTATTTACGAATTCTTAATGCAGAGACCTGGAAAGAAAAGTTTGCATTTTTATGATGCCATATATGAGTTCAATAGATTTCCAAAATGCTTTAGACTTAATAAAGTATTTCTGAAGTTTAGTCACTCATGTCACAGAAAAAATGTAGAAGCCAGTTTGAGCAAGATTGCAAGAAATGCAATGCGATGAAGATCTGATAAGTTGATTTAGTGACACTGACTGAGAGATAAATATTGGTTAAAACATGAGTGAGTTATTTACATCCATCCAAGAGAGCACATACTCAGTGTTAAACTGAAGAATCAGAATTGATTTTGTGTCAATTACATACAGGAGTTAAATCTACAATATTCTGACTGAAGGTGAGAGTGCTCCAAGTGAGTCACAGCTGACATTTGGGCTTCCTCTGATATTATAAATCATGATCTGACCCATTTTTTTTCTCTTCTGATCTTTATATATTTTCAGGTTATGCGAAGTTTCAGCAAAATAGGAGTAACGATCAATCAAAATCCATCACTGTGATTAAAAAAAAACAAGTATTAGGCTTAGACGTCAAAAATTTGCAAAAAAAGAAGTGGAATATATGGAGCTTCTTATTCCAAAGTTTTGAAGTCCTGGAGAAAGATTGCTTGGGAGTTGAGTCATTGAAATTTTAGAATAGTACAATGATACCAATACCAATACCAAAATGTGTGGGTTGGTAGATTATTTGGCTGCTGTAAGTTGCTCCTACTGAGCAGATAGGTGGTAGAACCTCGGGGGAAATTGATGGAAATGTGAGGAGAAATGTTGGATTGGTGTAAAAATGGGTGATTGATGGTCAGTGCCAAAGAACCTGTTTCTTTGCTGCATCGCTCCAAGACTCTGTGACTCTGCTTACCATCTCAGTGTAGTCTTACAGGGAATTGACTTAAGTTACAAATCCTTTTGATTAGCTCAATAATGTGTGAGACAATGGGCAGTAGGAATTGCCTACTTAGATCATGATTAATTTTGATTCCTCTCGTTCATTAAGCCTTGAGCACGGAGAGGGAAGAAGACTGTTTCACGCAGACCCAACAACCAACCATGTAAACCCTGCACACAACTACACACAACAACATTCACACACTTCCACACACACACACACACACACACACACACACACACACACACACACACACACACACACACACACACACACACACACACACACACACCCTGTCCTAATAACTACATGTAGGAATTCCAATTTCTTTCCAGACAAAAATATTTCCGGAGTTCCTTCTTGGGTTTATTCATGACTGTCTAATATTTCTGCCTTACAGTTTTTTATAGAAGTCACTCAAAAGCAGAAAAAAAAATTCAGATTTACCTTCCCTTCAAACGTCTTCTTGAAAATAATGATGAATAATTCCAGTGTTGGAACCTGAAGTGAGTTCAGCTCATTCTACTATATCTCTGCAGAGTGAGCAGGTCACACAGTCAGGATCTCACTTGCCTGCCTGTTTTCATTGTTAGTTATCATTGGGATTTACTGGTTGAGAGTGAGCCTTTAATATATAGGTACAGGAAGAGGCCATTCAATTCCTCAAGCCCCGTTCCATCATTCAATTAGATCACAGACGAGAGGTACTATAATTTCATTAACCTTTGGTTTCATATCCTTTAACACACTTACCCAACAAAGCCCTAGCAATTTCAGTTTTGAAATTTTCACTTGACCTTGCCTCCAGCTGTTCCATTCTTAACCCATCTAGTGTTCCTGCTCTCCCCACCATTAGCTGCTCCTTTCCATTAACCTGTGGAGCTTCTTAGCATCTCTGCTTCAATTTCTGCCTTCAAGTCTAATCTTTCTCCCCATTCCTCATCTTCTGCATTCCTCATCTCCTCTCTTTTGAGTGTTGGTATCTGGTAATTGTCTTGCATTGTCTTTTTGTACAATAGAGAGGCAAGGCAGTATTTCAGACATGGCTGAATCAAGTGAGTCTTCATTTGACCTTTGAGGAAAAAGAAACATTATTTGTTTGAATTGTTCAGATGCCTGGTGAAAGTAGCAATTATTGTACACACTATCATTTGGAATTGGAAGAAGTATTTCTCCCCATGGAGTTCAGTTTCTAATTGAACTGTTAATGTCAAGTTGGCTGGTAATTTGTTTGCAAAAATATTTTCCTGCTTTTCTTCTGTGATAGGCTCTCATGTTGCTGTGAACAAGGCCTCATTTAACCATCCTTTTCCTTGCAGGAAGGCCAGTGCTGGCATCACACTGCGAGGAACATTTGACATTTACACCAGTTGAATTTGTTAGCTGTAACTTCTGTGTTCTTCCAAGCTTTAAACATTACCAGAGAGACTTTAGCATTTTACCAACTGGAAGGACAGGAAGTCTAAAATACAGTGACCATGAATTAAAATGATTCGGGGTCTCTTCACCTTAATGTAAACTAGTGTTGAAATGCCCACTGTTCTTCTGCAACTATCAGAAGCACCTGTCTTTTTGACAGTTTTCTTGCGCTAACCTTCATCTCCGCTAATCTCCAGCAAGTCTTGACACATACTTCCACCCACACCCTGAAAGGGAAAAAAGATGCAAGAGTCTCGATGGCTGGCATGGACTCAAGTGGGCCGAGAAGACCTTTTCCATGCTCTACGGCTCTGTGACTTGCATTTGTATGCCCCCTTTCTTGTCCCTCTCTGTACATCCCAAAGTGCTCTGCAGTCCACAGAGTACATTTTGATACGTGGTCACTGTGACTAAGCAATTTTTACGTTCCATGTGAAAGGATCAAATAATCTGTTCTATTGTGATTACATTGATTAAGGGACAAATATAGGCCAGGGTGTCTGGGCTACTTCCCCTGCTCTTCCTTAGATTAGGTTCTTGAATCGTTAACATCCGCCTGATTCACCAGCACTTCCACTCTTTAGCTTTCTAACCACTCTAACCTACGACCTTACCTCTGGCTCAGAACTTGCTTAAAAGCTACATGATGAACGAAACTGGGTGTGGTAGCCCTTGTGTGTTGCAAAATGCGACAAATCCATTAAAAATCCCAAAGTGATATCTGTTGCACATGTTCTTGTTCTTGTTGTAAAGTGCAGAGTATGTCAGCTTGGTAATGGAGTAACAATGTGCAGCCTCGATCAGTCTATATATGCGTAAGAGTGAGCATACTGGGTACATCACCTGAATGACTCTGTCACACTATTGGATCCAGTCACCACTGTTCAGTTGAGAGTTCCTGGATGTTCATTTTGTAGGCCTCCCTCTGTCCATTTGCCTATCCTTACAGCAGCAAAAAGGAGATATTGTAAGAAAAACAGAAAATGCTGGAAACATTCAGCAGATAAAGAAACGTCTGTGGTAAGAGAAGCCTGGATAACCTCTCATCAGATCTGAAACATTAACTGTTCTCTTTCTACAGATGGTGACTGGCCTGCTGAGTGTTTTAAGCCAATCTGCTTTTATTTCAGATTAATGTGTGTGCAGAGCAGGCAAATCTCATCAATCAGCGTCCAATGTGCACTTGTCACCTGGTCTGCTGTTTTGGAACTCTGGACTCCAGCTAATGGCTGCTCCCAAATCTGAAAAGTTGAAAGCATCTTAAATAGCTCAAAGGACACCATTTCAGTGCCAATTCTGCTTCTCCCTGTGTCGGTACATTCTCCCCGTGTCTGCGTGGGTTTCCACCGGGTGCTCCGGTTTCCTCCCACATTCCAAAGACATACGGGTTAGGAAGTTGTGGGCATGCTATGTTGGCGCTGGAAGTGTGGCGATACTTGCGGGCTGCCCCCAGAACATTCTACACAAAAGATGTATTTTACTGTCTGTTTCGATGTACATGTGACCAATAAAGATCTTATTCTTATTCTATCCCCTTTCTATAAGACACTTGGATGGACCTCTTATATGATAAAGATGAACTCCTGATCTCTCAGTCTACCTCATCATGACCCTTGTACTTAATTTGTCTACCTGCACTGCAGTTTCTCTGGAAATGTAACTCTATATTCTATATTGTGTTATTGTTTTCCTTTTGTATTATCTTGATGTATTTATGTACAGAATGATCTGTCTGGATGGCATGTAAACAAAAGCTTTTCACTGTACCTTGGTACATGTGACAATAATAAACCAATATAAGCTGTCACACTTGGTACTCTGTTATTGATTTTACCTGTACTACATCAATGCATTCTGTACTAACTCAATGTATCTGCACTGTGTCATGAATTGATCAGTACGAATGGTATGCATGACAAGTTTTTCACTGTACCTCAGTACAAGTGACAATAATAAACCAATACCAATAACCAATTAAAAGGGTAATCATCCATTGCATTCCTCCTGGCTGTTGCTGTAGTCTGCTAGATACTTGTATACCTGGTTCAAGATTCATTAGTTTGGCTGGTGCTGATCTAAAAGCTTGCACACAAACCAGCTACTTCCAGCCATGGGTGGACAAGTGGGACTTCCTCCTGGCAATGAACTTGAATGGCAGAATAAACAAATGGTCACCTCAGAAATAAGGAAGGAGATGAGGTGGTGAAGAGCACTCAGCAAGAGGCCGTTAATGCAGAGAATTGAGGGAATATATCCACTGAAGAACACATTTCTGGAGTGCTGCCCTGGAGGGCATTTTGTCCACTGGGTTCCTGAGCTGTCATGGCAGCCACAAGCCCATAAGACATAGGAGCAGAACTAGGCCAATCAGCCCATCAAGTCTGCTCTCCATTTGATCACGGCTGATTTAATTTTCCCTCTCAACCCCATTCTCTGCTTTCTCCCTGTAACCTTTGACGCCCTCACTGATCAAGAACCTATCAACCTCCGCTTTAAATATACCCAATAACTTGGCCTCCACAGCCGTCTGTGGCAATGAATTCCACAGATTCACCACCCTCTGGCTAAAGAAATTCTTCCTCACCTCAGTTCTAAAGGGACGTCCTTCTATTCTGAGGCTGTGCCCTCTGGTCCTGGACTCTCCCACCGCTGGAAACATCCTGTCCACGTCCACTCTATCCAGGTCTTTAAATATTCAATGGGATTTAATGAGATTCCCCCTTCAGCCTTCTAAACTCCAGTGAGTACAGGCCAAGGGTCATCAAACACTCCGCATATGTTAACCCTTTCATTCCCGGGATCATTCTTGTAAACCTCCTCTGGACCCTCTCCCTTGCCAGCATGTCTTTCCTTAGATATGGGGCCCAAAACTGCTCACAATACTCCAAATGTGGTCTGACCAACTCCTTTTAAAGCTTCATCGTTACATCCTTGCTTTTAAATTCTGGTTATCTAGAAATGAATGCTAACATTGCATTTGCCTTCCTTACTACCGACTCAACCTGGAAGTTAACCTTTAGGGAATCCTGCACTAGGACTCCCAAATCCCTTTGTACCTCCAATTTCTGAATTTGCTCCCTGTTTAGAAAATAGTCTACGCCTTTATTCCTTCTACCAAAATGCATGACCGTACACTTCCCGACGCTGTATTCCATCTGCCACTTCTTTGCCTGTTCTCCCAACGTGTCCAAGTCCTTTTGCAGACTCCCTGCTTCCTCAACACTACCTGCCCCTCCACCTGTCTTTGTATCATCCTCAAACTTGGACGCAAAGCCATCAATTCCATCATCCAGATCATTAACGTATAACGTGAACAGTAATGGACCCAACGCCAACCCCTGCCAAACACCATGAGTCACCGGCAGCCAACCAGAGAAGTCCCCCTTTATTCCCACTCTTTGTCTTCTGCCAGTCGGCCAATCTCATATCCATGCTGGTACCTTTCCTGTAATACCATGGGCTCCTATCTTGTTTAGCAGCCTCATGTGTCGCACCTTGTCAAAGGCCTTCTGAAAATCCAAGTAAACAACATCAACTGACTCTTCTTTGTCTATCCTGCCTGTTACTTCCTCAAAGAATTCCAACAGATTTGTCAGGCAAGATTTCCCCTTAAGGAAACCATGCTGACTTCGGCCTATTTTGTCATATGCTTCCAAGAACCCTGAAACCTCATCCTTAATAATAGACTCTAACATCTTACCAACTACTGAAGTCAGGCTAACTGGCCTATAATTTCTTGTCTTTTACCTCCCTCCCTTCTTAAAGAGTGGAGTGACATTTGTGATTTTCCATTCCTCTGGAACCATTCTTCCAGAACCATTCTTGAATCTAGTGATTCTTGAAAGATCACTCCTAATACCTCCACAATCTCTTTAGCTACCTCTTTCAGACCCCTGGGGTGTAGTCCATCCGGTCCAGGTGACTTATCCACCTTCAACCCTTTCAGCTTCCCAAGCACCTTCTCCTTAGTAATAGTGACTATACTCGCTTCTGCCCCCTGACTCTCTCGAATTTCTGACATGTTGCTGGTGTCTTCCAGTGAAGACTGACATAAAATATTCATTGAGTTCATCCATCATTTCTTTGTTGCCCATTACTACCTCTCTGGTGTCATTTTCCAGTGGTCTGATGTCCACTCTTGCCTATCTTTTACTCTATATATATCTGAAAAAACTTTTGGTGTCCTCTCTTATATTATTGGCTAGCTTACCTTCATGTTTCGTCTTTTCTCCCCTTATTGCTTTTTTTAGCTGCCTTCTGTTGGTTTTTAAAAGCTTCTCAATCCTCTAGTTTCCCACTGATTTCTGCAATATTGTATGCCATCTCTTTTGCTTTCATGCTGTCTCTGGCTTCCCTTGTCAGCCACAGTTGCCTCTTCCTCCCTTTAGAATGTTTCTTCTTTTTTGGGATGAACAGATCCTGCATCTTCCAAATTACTCCCAGAAACTCCTGCCATTGCTGCTCTTCCATCATCCCTGCTAGGGCCCCCTTCCAATCAAATTTGGCCAGCTCCTCTCTCATGGCTCTGGCAGCTGCCAACCTCCTGCAGCAGGAAGCTGAGGTCTAAGTACTTTAGTTAAACCTCAGAAAGTTACCAAGAAGAACACTGAAGCTAGTAACTGGAGAACTCAGTTTGTGGTGGAAGGATACACACCTAATGTGGGCAAATGGGATTAGTGTAGCTAAGAAAAATGGATGACGTTTCTGTGCCGTATAACTCTATGATTCTTTGACTCTATAACACTCTTGCCCCAACTCTCATCAGCAGCATCAACATCATTGCTAGTCTTTCCAAGTAATATCTATAGGACATATCGCTGCAACTCACCAAGCTTATCTTAATGGTATCTCCCATCCTGACAACCTTCACCATCAACAGAGGACATATTGAGATGGCAGCTAGCAAAGTTTATGTGATCACAGAGACACAAAAAACTCCGCAGATGCTGGAATCTGGAGCAATACATAAAAAGTGCTGGGGTAACTCAACAGATCAGGCAACATCCATGGAGGGAAATAAACAGTCAACCTTTTCGCCTGAGACCCTTCATCAGCACTGGAAAGGAAGAGGGCAGAAGGGGAACATAAATAGTGTTATTGATTACAAAAGCAAGAAAGTTATCTGAACCTTTATAAAACTCCAGTTCAGCCACAACAAGGGTGTTGCAGCGAGTTCTGGTCACAACATTTTAGGAAGGATGTGAATGTCCTTGAGAGGCTGCAGAGGAGATTTACCAGGTTCCAAAGATGAGGAATTTCAGTTACAAGGTTAGAGGAGAGAAAGAGGGCTTACTCTGCTCAGAGTAAAGAGTAATAGAGAAGAGTTACTAGAGTTGTTCAAGCTTAAAACAAGTTTGGGTGAGGTAAAAAAGGAAATGTTCCCATGAGCTGCTGGTACAAGAACCAGGGAGCTCAGGTTTCAAGCTTTGTGCAGGGCAGGAGGGACAGGAGGGTGTGAGGAAGAAGTTTTTTTATGCTGTAATTAGTAATGATCTAGAACTCACTACCAATGAGGTTAGTGGATGCAGAGATGATACATACTTGCAAAGGGAAACTTGGTGATAAAACTGCAGGGTTCTGGTGCCAGAATGGGAGAGAAAGGTTAACAACTGCTCCACAGAGAGCCATCAATGAGTTGAATGGCTTCCTATACTGCAATGACTTTGAAGACAAAGTAGAGATATTGTGGAAGTCCTTGCAAATCTCCCAATATCCAGACTTGGTCATATATCATCTGCATTGTCACCCTCATTACCGGCTCCATGGATCCAGAAAAGACCCATCACTGACTTTCCTGGACACCTGAGGCTGCACAGTGACTGCCTGTTTTGTCCATTTTGTTTACCTCGGTGAGTAGGTCAGATATAAAACCAAAAACAATGCTTCCAGCACATAATCTGCACATTTTGGTCAATGACTTTAAAAGAGCATTTGAAGTTCTCTGCTGATGTATTCCTTGGGCACCAGATCGGCCAAATAGATTATTAACCAAGATCATATCTCACTTAATTCAGTGAATTCTATTTCAGCTGTACTGTCGATCAGTCAGAAAGAAACTGTCATTATGAAAGAAACGTCAGACACAGTCTTATTCTGTCAACTCATAACACAAGATCAATGATTTTCTTTAACCTGAGCCTGCTTCCAGAATTTCATTTCTCTAGCTTAATAACATTTATGTGTACTGTGCATCACTTAAAAACATTATCCTGTGGCAAGCATAACTAGAAGATATATACAGCATCCACAGAGGAGTTGATGGACCTGTGTGAGAGGGAATATGTTGCAGGGGTGCAGGGAACGAAGAAGAGGAGAATGGGAGTGATCTGTCTGACAGGATCAATGCTTCCAGCATTTCTGTTTTCTTTTTGGATTTCCAGCATCTGCAGTTTATTGCTCCTACTTCTGGAGATGTCTGGAGGTGATGTGGAGTTAGATTTTCTCCTCCAGGGAGTTTCTTGTCCCTTCTCTCCAGCATCAGTTTGGTCCCCAATGTTCCACTGGGGCTGCATTGAGAGTTAACGACGGTATTGCAACTGGCACGTAAATTCATCCTAAACAAAGATAAACACAGCCAATGGCTTGGTACCTATTGCAATTGATGGATCCAGGCAACTGTTATCTAGAAAGGCGAACACTGGATGGTCCTAACCAGGAATACTACTTCCACAGGGCGTAGGGACGCAAATCACAGGCTGCAAATCCTGATATCCTGCCCACTAATCTCAATGGATAAAGTAATAAATATGAGGGAGTGCAGGCCTAAGATTTCCAAACTATCGGTCTGTACAAGTGCTACCCTTGATTTAGAGTCTTCAGTCTCATGAATTAACTGGAAAATCAGGGGGGTAAGGAAACAAGCAACGTGCGCATCACATTGCTGACTATTTTCAGAAATTTCACGAGGAATGTCATTTAAAATTATTTGCAAACTCAGAATATAAGCAGTCAAATATTAGCTGATTGTGCCTTTGTGTGTTTATTAGAACAACAACTAAAGTCTTGAAGCCAGCTGAAATCAATGGGTTTAATTCAGGTCGCCGTGGTAACTTCACAATCATGATTATTCAACATACAGCCACTGTCTTTGCACTGAGATATTATTGAAATTTGAAGTGGCTTTTTGATTTAAGTGTTGTACTCACTGTGCAGATTTGCTGAAACCATGAAAGAAAAAATAATTGCTCATTGGACTCATGAGAGGAAATCTGTTGTGATGTAACACTGCACATGCAATACCAATGACTTTGTTTCAGCTCGCCTATCATTTACATAAGCAAAACTTGGAATTGCCCAAACTTAATCGTCATTTCTTTCCTTGAATCTTGAAAAAATATAACAAACAAAATAGGACTTGATTTGGCCAAGTGGAGTAATTCATTGAGACTGCAGATGCTGGAATCTGGAGTGACACACAAGATGCTAGAAGAACTCAACGGGTCAGGCAGCAAGTATGGAGGGAAATGTACAGTCGACACTTTGGTTGAGACCCTTTATCTGGACTGATGAAATGTTGACTGTCCATTTCCCTCCATAGATGCTGCCTGACTCGTTGAGTTCCTCCAGCATCCTGTGTGTTACTGGAGTACTTCATTGATAGATGTACTACCAAGGAAATCTTACCCATTCTCAGGCCTCTTAAACCAAGAGCTGAGTTTCTTTCATTGGCAGCAACAGGGGTTTGAGGTGGAATCTGCTGGAGAGACTGAAGGACGTGATAGCTATTCCATTGGAAGAACTGGAGCTCTCACCATTAATATGTCCCTAGTACCGCAGGAGAATCACAGAAATGCTAGGAAACAGAAGCTCTGTCTCATGGAATGATGACACCCTATTATCATGCCTGCAGAGGGAGCTCACCAGTCGTCAAACCCTTTCAGACGTGGGGTTGGTCACCTCAGTTCAGAAAGTTCTCGCTGATTGGCTGGAAGCTGGCCAATCCCTGGGACATTGCACTTTGGAGCATGCTGGTTAGAAAGCTGCACTTTCTATGGTGTGCTAGTGAGTTCGGGTGGTGCATTGTTACACTCTAATGTGTAAATGGACTTCTAAAAGATGTTGAAGAAGTATCACATTTTCAGCTTTGTAATGCATGTGTGTATGCCCAGATTCCTTGTTCCAGTTGTGACAAGTGCAGCTACAACTGAGGATCATAGAAGGAAATGGAGAGATGCTGGGAAGTGTTTATTCAACTCTCACTACGCAGTACATGATTGCCCTTCATTTATGTACACTACATAGCTTTTCTCTGCTTGAGAAGAGTAATTCACATATTCACATGTTTGGAAATTTAAACTCTCCACAGGTTCTCCATATCTGCATCTCCTCGATCTTCTCAAAGAAACCTGTGTTGTTGGCGTTGTATCAACTTTCCAACTTGAGAAAGGTGTCAATTTTGACTCAGTTAATTAGAATCCCATGCCTATTCTGCAGTCTTCACTCGATCAGCTTCTGGAATACGCTAATAGTCACACTGTTCCACTGTACACACTTGTAGAAATTAAGTGATTTTTATGCAGCCTTCTAATTATATCTCCAACTTTCACAAGCTAAATCTGAGGATCACCTGCTTCCTCTATAATTCCCATTCCCAAAAGTCAGATTTGTCAGGTGGTGTTAACACATAAACTCAATCTTGTTGTTTGAATTATTTTCTCCACACCTTATCATAATTTTGTTTTGTGTCTCAGCTACTTCTCTTCCACTTTCCCCTCTGAATTAAGCGCAAACATTTTCGGAGTCTTCTAATCATTAGTAACAGCAGGAGTTTAACCTGTTGTGGAATGTGATGTCATTCTCCAGTTCAGCAAAATTTTTATAAATCGACATCTCATTATAAAACTTGAAAAGCCTTATAATGTCTGTTTCCTCAGTGCTTCTCTGTCAATTTTCACTGATCTTATAAATACATCTGAATGATTTGGGAAATAAGCATGTACTCAATACCATTTTATTTTAAAAGTACTCAATAGAAATTCACAAAATCATTATCTGAGGTTGCCTCTTCTGGCTAGCTAGGCATTGATCTCAATTCTTTGATATTTTGTTCTGGTGTAGTACAGGACTCAACATATTTTACCTTGATGCTCTTCAGGTGATTGTCTTTGTGTGTCAAAACGCTATTGAACTCCTTATATAATCAATGTATACTCTTTTGGCGGGTCTTACATTCCTAACCGGGTAAAGGGGCCTTCACTTGCTTGGCTCTGCAATCTGGAATGTTTTCAGAAATGTTTGCTTGAATTCCATTCACAGTTGCTTCCATGGTTTCTCTGACTCAATCTATTTGTATTTACTTTTAGCCAAAATAAATTCCTTCTATATGAATGCACACTTGCTTCTCTTGAGCTTTACATTGTGTCATGTCATCGCCTGAATATTTCTGCTAATATTTAAAAACTTTCTTCTTTTTAACATGTGCTAACTCGTGCATTATTTTGAATTGCTAAGTCATTGATCTCTACCTTGTAGTATTTTGCCTATTGCAGCTTGAAAGTTCTTTGGTGAAGATATCACTCTCTTAGGCAGTTTTTGTGTAGGAATAGGGATCTTTGTATATTAACTGTCAGATATTCTTGACTCTCTTTATCCTCATCATTTTCTGCAAACCATCAATTCGAAGATTGGTTTTCCTGTGATCCTGAGTAACATAGTTTTGTGCATGTCCCTCCTCATCATTACCATCAATTTTCACTCTGTCATTTTCTCTGAAGAACATCTCCATGCCTTTTATGTATGAACTTCAGGCTCACACAACGATCATTTACACCACAGTTTCCGAAGCTTGAGATTAAGCAGCCATTTTGCCCACTTCTGATGCCGTTTCCAACAAGTCTGATAATGTCATATCAAAACACGTAAAGTTTTCCCTGCCTTTCCCATGTCTGTTTAGTTGACTGATCACATCTGTCTCATTAAATTATCAACACTGACATTTCTAGCATGAATCCCTTACTGGTGAAACCATGAGGAGCTTCTTATCCTGGTGCTCTTGCACCTGAAGTGGTTCTGCTGGCCACACTGCGTCTGTCCTGCTCTTCTCTGCAAGATTTTTACTGGTCCTTGCTAAATATATATATTTTGGAGTTGCTCAAGCCATAGTTTTCTCTCTTCCTGTGTAACTTTTGGCTAGTCTTCTCTCAATGAAAACACTTGCTGGTACTCACTTATGGGTTTAGCTGCTGCTGTGTTCTAAAGTGTTGCCTGTGCCTCAAGCTGTCCAGGTGGTCACCAATGTGCTAGCTCAGAGCTACATCTTTCTTGCTTGATACAAAGTGCATTTTTTTTTCTTTTGCTTCACGTGAGGTTCTTTCTCTGTATCATTATTGCAACTATGTAATGTTAATATGCATGGACATAATCTAGTATCAGGTAGATACATGGTGAGTTGCTGGAACATGCGATTTCAAACTTCCTCACTTTTCTGCACATGTGTGCATTCATCATACAAATGCATCATACATGGACTCCAGTCTTGTTGAGAAACTGAATTCCATAAAATGAAGGAGTCAAAGTTGCAATAACATACAGAAAGTGATTGAAATGAGAGAATTCTAGTGAGAGCCTGATATTTAGATCAAGGGTGGGTTTACAAAGGCATCCCCAATACAAGGAGATGATGGGTGGAAGGAGGTTTGAAAGAGGCTTAAGCACCCATTTGGACTTGAACTGTGGATAAACTGGAGCTGGGCAAATTCCTGTGTGAAGAGGATATTGAATGACCCATGAGTTACTGTTGTCTCCTAAAAATGAAAACAGAAAGTGATAAAAACTCTCACAGGCCGGGCAGCATCTATGGAAAGAGAAGCAGAGTTGATAATTCAGCTGCAATGACTTGACAAACTAGAAGCTTGTCTAAAAATAGCAAAGCTTGTATCTTGACCAATTGTTACCCTGCCATATAAACCAGAAGAGTAAACATCAAAAAAGCTCATTGTGATGACCATTTTAATCAGGTCCTGCAGATACCATCCTACCAAGGGCACTTAGCAGTAGAAAACCATAGCTGATTATTTAGTTTAGGAATGCCGAGACCAGTTGTAACTGTGATTGGAATTGTAATAGTCTTTCCCAACCGAGCTCTTGTGATTTTAGTATCACAGGATCAAATTAGATTTGCCCCATCTACCAGAAATTTTCTCTCCTTACAGCCTACCACAAGTCAAACATTCTGCTATTTTGTCTGTGATGCAAAGCTCCTGTTACTGAGGGTGGGCAGGTGCATTGTAAAAGTGGGAAATTATGGAGTTGAGAGCAAGGGAAAAGAAGACATTTATGCCGATCGTTTGGTTTACTTTGTTAAGTAGATCCTCCTTATCAACTGACACAGGTATTTTCTTTTCCCTGATGGCTACAGTCCAATAATGTTGTTTATCAATTCTAATTAGTGTCACCCATAGGCTGTTTCACATTGTGGCTGTGTGTTAATTGAGAGCAGGATTATGACCATCTTTCTTAAACTGTTGCTTTTAGAGTTTCTCCCAATCCTCTCTAATTTCAATCCAAAATATATAAATTGAAGATGTAATTCACTGTTGTTTTGTACCCTAGAAAATGTTCTTTTCTTGCTTCAATTTCAAAAGGTTTTTCTTGTCATTTACCATGACCCTGGTGTTTACACTTGACTGGGCAGCAATGAAGTAATTTGCACCTTGCTGTTGGTTCAGTTACTGTAGCTGAAGCAAATTTCCACTTAGCTTGTGATGGCAGCCATCTAGCATTCCCTGAGGCTGCATTGCAAGATGCTCTCAGAGCTAATCCAAGCATTTCAATTCCTGTCTCCAGAGAAAGTCAACAGCAGCAAATTGGGTTCGAAATAGCTATTTATGAGACAAGTCTGCTTTCATAAATAGCACGCCAGAGCAATTGAAATAATATGCAATCTCATAAAAAAGCTCCAGGATTAATATCTGACCAATGAACACATTTGGTAATTAACACAACAAATTAATTATGCTTGACAGTGTTGCATTACTGACACCAAGCTGACAGCATTTTGTAAAATCAGGAATACGTATATCATAATTGATAGAAATATGAGAAAGATGATATTCAGACCTTGAGGAAGGTTACTGTTTTGTAGGGAGGGTTACTCTGCATTCTATTGTTAGTTATGAAAAAGCCCAGAGGATCTCAAGTTCATGTTCAAATTCAAGTTTGTCATGGGCATAAATACCAAGGGTATAAATGTCATGAAATCTCGCTTTTTCAGAAGCAGTATAGTGCATTACAAACATGACAACATAAATTACATGAACTTAAGTTAACATAAATTATGCAGAACTTACACAACAAAATACACATAACAACATTAGTGCAAGTTGAGGGAAATATAGTCCAATGTACAATTAGGGTCTTTCAGGTCAGATCTTATAATTAGCTAAGAAAGTATTTGAAAATTCTCCCAACTTCAAGCATGAATATACTTCAGCATCAAGTTTACACTTTTACAAGCTTCGAGAAGTGCTGATACAGCCTCTACTTATCTATGATAACACTATTCGGTCTCCTTTGAACAGGAGAGTAAAATTTCCTGTTCAGGTGGATACAAGAGACTTGTATAAAAAACCAAGGTGTTGCTGTTTCCTGGTCAATCTTCACCTTAATGTCTTTTAGTCACAAGCTCCCAAAAATGTTGGCCTTTCTAAAGTTGCATGGTGTCTTGTACTCAAATGTTTGCCCATATATCCAGTCACTGTATTTCAAATTAATTTCATGTAAGTGTAATGATACAGTATGTTTCCAAGTGATCTGAAACAACACTTCATTCAA
Organism: Pristis pectinata; assembly: GCF_009764475.1. Lineage (NCBI taxonomy): Eukaryota > Metazoa > Chordata > Chondrichthyes > Rhinopristiformes > Pristidae > Pristis > Pristis pectinata. The sequence goes on from NC_067422.1 coordinate 32,589,878, forward strand.
TACATGACTTTCTCTCTTTCTAAATGCAGTGAACAACACAGGCTATCAAGGGGTTCTTGAGTAGGGTTTTACAAGTGTATGAAAACAGTTAATCCTTTACATTATCTGGAATTCAGTTGTAACAAGAATCACTCCCTATCCCTTCAACTTGAGTGAAACTGTCAATCAAGTCATTGAACCAGAGCCATTTATAGAGGCTCAAGCCTCTCCATTGATCCTTTATCACTTTCCCTGTGTCTAAATGGCATTTGGAGGAGTTAATCCCTCAGACAACAGCTGATTTATCTGTAAGGGCCATGCAAAGAAGCTGCATTTGATTGCTTTTTATACTTTGGGCCTTTTTTCGTGAGTTTCTTTGAGAAAGCTGCCAAAGTGAGTTTGATTTCCAGGGAAATTTAGAAGATACCAGGCAGAGAATTTAGCTGATAAGCAATCAGCTACAAGCTCTTTTTTGCAGGAGCCTTACAGATAAATCAGCTGTCCTCCTACAGATTAACTCCTCCAATGATACTTTGGTGCAAAGCAGGTTGTAATGGAGTTGTTGGAGCAGCTTGACACCCGGTGACTGTCTCCAGTTCAATGTCTTCATTGATAGTTCATTCAAGGAGATTACTTGGGGAGTGATTCTTGCTAAAACTAATGTTTCTATGTATTTTACTTAAGTAGTACTTTGAAACGTACAGCTTTTCGTGCAGCAAGAGTAAGTGGAAGGAATTAAAAGAGTGTTGAAATCAATATTTCATATTTCAACCAGACCCACCAAAACAAGTCATGTGATGGATCCATCTGTAATTCCATCTTGCTGAGTGTTTTGGGCATATGCAATTATCTGTGATTTCTATCACCACATATGTGCAGTTACTTGTAGTAACAGCTGTCATTCTATGCTTAATCATCATTAAAGCTACAAAATGACCTTCAGATTTATTATATTGAAGGATCACACAGACACATGAGCAAACTCATCCACTCCCTACAGCTGGAAGTGCAGATTCATGTCAATGGAAAAAAAAATGGGATTTGTAACAGCTGTGGTTAGAATTTTGGTCACATTTCCAGATTTATTTTCAGGAACCAAACAATGAATGGTGATCCAATCTAGCCTTTGGGTCAGTTTTGAGGTAGGGCTGCATTGTTGAAGATGCTTCCTTTTGGATACATCTTTCCTGGGTGTACAAACTCCATGGGCACTCTTCCAAAAGAGAGCAACAGAGCTCTCTCTTATGCCCAATATTTATTGGTTAAAAAGAAATTGCTGAATATATATTTAGTTGCACTACTGGGAGTCTACTGTGTGCAAAAGAGCCACCACATTTCCTACTTTTAAACCTCATTGTTAGCTGCTTTGTAAATGCCTCTTTGTTGTTAATTTGCACTGAAATAACAGTATATATTATAAACAGCACACTCTTCATAATCAATTGATGGGTAAATGATGTTCTATTTTTGCTTGGGTTTGTTAATTTCCAGTTTCTTTCAACAATACAGTGGTCAAGCTGCAACCTAGTTGGTGAAGGCAAGGACTTTCTCGCAGAGAGAACAATCCTACTTCCATGAAACTCTATGCATGGACGGCAAATCAATCAATATGGTGCCATCGAAGTAGCATCAGTGAATCTGGCCAAACACAAAATGCAAAAATGTCATGACCATTTCACCATCCTTGTAGGACACGGCTCCTTCTAAACAACAACATCCAAATGGAAAATGGGTGATGTGGCCAATTAATGCATAAGTGGTAAATCAAACCCTTTAGTAACTTGGATCAAACAATGGAAGGTATCATCATGCCCAATGAAGATACTTTTTGAGAAGGTTTGCAATATTCAAATTCAATTTGTAAATATTTCTCCAGCCTCACGCAAGAAGAGGCAACTAACGTTTCAAGCAAGAGACAGATTAGAATGCTTAAGGATTCTTTTGACTATTTATCCATCATAAGTTTGGCTGGGGTATATGCTCTAAAAACCACGCTTTAAGGTAAAGTGAATTTGCATACACTTTTATAAAAAAGCATTGCCAAAATCATTAATATATTAATGAAGTGGGCTTGATGATTCCCTAACTGTAAACCACCGTGTTAACCAGTTTTCATCCATTAATAAACAGCTCACATTCCCATTATGTTGGAAGATACATGATTCTGGACATTCAGTGGAGAATATCTGGCTCAGGGCAACAGAAGTGTACAAGGCACTGAATACACCTGGGTATGTTACTGGTGAGATAATGGATGATAACACATTAACCCATTATTGGAATCATGGTGGGAGAGACCGATAGAGTCATAGAGTAATGCAGCATGGAAACAGGCCCTTCAGCCCACCTCGTTTCTTTGCTAAGGAGCTCAGACAGAAATTCAGGATTTAGTTCTCTATTCACCACACCCTCTTGTACTCTAGCATTTTTTTATATACCACTGTTTTAGTTGCCCCTTTCTACCACAACAAAAAGAACTGGAACTATTATTGAAAATCTAACTTAAAACTCCAATTCTGTTCTACCTTTCACTATTGATGCAGTTCACAGAAAGATTATCATTGAACGAACAAAGGCTCAGTCAAGTTTTAGAGAGCATTTAAAGGAGGGAGGCAGTGCTGAAGAGGTTTTGAGAGGCGCTGTAGACTTGACTGCCAAATGGTGGGGAAATTACATTTGGAAGTAAGTTGCCAAAACTGGAGGAGCACGGAGATGTTGGATGGTGGTAAAGTGAAGGAGGTTTCAGTGACGTGAATGAGTGAGACCATGGAATGACGGCAGGAATTGAACCCCGATCGCTGGCGCTGTAATAGCATTACGCTCACCACTACACTACTGTGCCGCTGCAGAAAAGTAAAGCAGGACAAGGAAAAGCCAGAAACACATAGGATGCCATTTGTAACCTTGATAAGGGCCATTATGGTGTTGTGACAGAGATAGAAGTGTAACTGAAGAGACCCAAATGTGGAGTTCCAGGAACAAGAGGCACAGATTGGGAAGGTTCTATCACTGGGTAGGAAGGTTGGAGAAAGAGATGCCACCTTACACTGTCAGATGACTAAAAGTCTTTTCTTTTAGAAACAATGGATTTGAAGGAGATTTGGTCTGTACCTGAAGGGAGAAAGCCATTAACAATTTCAGTCAACATTGGCATGTAATGCCATCAGATAACATGGGCATAGGGGAGGTGGTGTGCAGGATGGGAAGTTAGATTGCCCTCAGTTTGGTGAAAGTAGGGCCAAGGGAGCAGGGCCTGGATGTCACCGAGTCATCGACACACAGAACAGCACAGAAATGGGCCCTTCGGCCAACCATGTCCATGCTGACCTTTTTGCCCATCTACACTGATCCCATTTGCCTGCATTAGACTGTCTCCTTCTGTACCTTGCCTATTTAAGTGTCTGTCTAAATTCCTCTTGAATGTACTAATTGTATCTGATTCCACCACCACCTCTAGCAGTAAGTTCCAGTAATCAACCACTTTCTGTGTAAAAAATACTTATTTTAATTTTTTTAATTTTATTTACAGCGTGGTAACAGGCCCTTCCGGCCCAACGAGTCCACGCCGCCCATTTTTTAAAAACCAAATTAACCTACCCGTACGTCTTTGGAATGTGGGAGGAAACCGGAGCACCCAGAGGAAACCCACGCAGACATGGGAGAACGTACAAACTCCTTACGGACAGCAACGGGAATTGAACCCTGAACGCTGGCACTGTAATAGCGTCGCGCTAACCACTACGCTACCATGCCGCTCTGGCTCAGATCTCTTTAAAACTCCTTCCTCTCACCTTAAACCTATGCCCTCTTGTTTTTGCTACCATTACCATGGGGAATAAAATGACTATCCATCTTATTCATGCCTCTCATCATCTTATATACACTTCTGTTAGGTCACCCCTCAGCCTCCTTTGCTCCAGGGAAAACAAGCCCAGCCTACCCAATCTCTCCCATAACTAAGGTCCTCCAATCCAGGCACCATCCTGATGAATCTCCTCTGGATAAGATGGATATGAAAAACTCTGAAGGGAAATAGCACAGAAACGCGAGTAAGAAGCAAGCTCAAAGTTCAGTCTGGATGCAACCTCAGACATTTGGCTCAGCAGATTAGGGGAGGGAAAGGAAAGGACAGAAGGAGTTGGTCTCAACCTTAGTGATGAAAATGTCCAGGAGATCCTCTGTTTTATTGTTGGAGGTGAGGGTGGAAGAGGCAGGAGGAAGGATTTTAAGACATTTTGGAGGACAGAAAAGAATCCGGGGATTGTCTTTATATTCCTGGATAATCCTTGAACAATGAACTGTTTTGATAGATCAGAACGAGGTCCAATAATGCTTTGTGTGATCCAGCAAGATCCAGTATTGAGTGGTTAAACTAACTGTCCATCATATTCATTCACCCCGTGGCCCTTGGACTTAAGGGAGTGAAGATGAGGGTTGTATTGGGCGAATGAGAGGGAATTATGGTTTAAATGTGAAGTTGCTGAGGGTTGGGTGGGGTGTCAAAGCTAGAGGCGAGGGAGTGATGAGCTGAACAGCAGCTGCAGAAGCATGGGGATCTTGAGAGAAATGATATTAGTACATTGGGAAGGAGTTTTCCAAGGATGGATGCAGAAGGAAGCAGGATTGGGAAGGGCAGAGGACAAGGGCCTTCATAGGGGATCCAGTAAGAGTCCCTCCAATAATCATTAAAGATGTGCAAATATGCACATTTATGTGCAGTATGTGAGTGATTCGAATACTCCTCTAAAAACATAAAGCTCCTGTGCTCTGGGAAGGGAAGGTAAGGATGCAGAGATGTGCAAAAACAAGATTTTCATTTTGGCAGGGACTCCCAGAAGGAACCTATCAGAACGAATTAACCTGTAGCTGATCACAGAAAAGCTGCCTGGTTCTTTAATTGACCCTTTAGTCAAAGGAAATCTCTCTTAATTTAGGTAACTCCACTCATGAGGTTACAGTTTCTACTTTGGTCTATTCTTTCATCTGGGTGAGGCTGTGCTTATGCTTTCGTTGAGTGTGAAACCTTGCCCTTATTGGTACATTTTTTGAAGTGAGGAAAGCATATTTTTAAACTGAATAATTTTTACTTTCTTGAAACATGAAACAACAGGCTCAGAGCTCAGAGTTCATTCTATGGCCAGATAAAATTGATAGAAATATTGCATTAATATTGGACTTGTCAAGTTATCAGGGTGCTCAAGGGCATCAAAAGCAGTCACAGGAGGTGATAACCAAACTGCACACAGAATCATAGAGCCAAGAGCCAATTAATCCGTTCCAAGTTGGGAGGTGGGGTTATTGGTCAGAATACAAGGAAAAGTGTGAAGTAATACACTTCGGAAGATCGAATTTGAAGGCAGAATACAAGGTTAATGGCAGGACTCTTAGCAGTGTGGAAGAACAAAGGGATCTTGGGGTCCCGGTCCATAGATCCCTCAAGGTTGCCGTGCAGGTCGATAGGGTTGTTAAGAAGGCATATGGTGTGTTGGTCTTCATTGGTCGGGGTATTGAGTTCACGAGCCACGAGGTAATGTTGCAGCTCTGTAGAACTCTGGTTAGACCACACTTGGAGTATTGTGTTCAGTTCTGGTCGCCTCATTATAGGAAGGATGTGGAAGCTTTAGAGAGGGTGCAGAGGAGATTTACCAGGATGCTGCCTGGTTTGGAGAGCATGTCTTATGAGGATAGGTTGAGTGAGCAAGGGTTTTTCTCTTTGGAGAGAAGGAGGATGAGAGGTGGCTTGTAGAGGTGTACCAGATGATAAGAAGCATAGATCCAGTGGACAATCAAAGACTTTTTCCCAGGGCAAAGATGGCTAATACGAGGGGGCATAATTTTAAGGTGATTGGGGGAAGATAGAAGGGGGATGTCAGAGGTAAGTTTTTACACAGAGAGTGGTGGGTGTGTGGAACGCACTGCTGGCAGAGGTTGTGGGGGCAGATACATTAGGGACATTTAGGAGACTCTTAGATAGCCACATGAATGATTGAGAAATGGAGGGCTATGTGGGAGGGAAGGGTTAGATAGATATTAGAGCAGAATAAAATGTCGGCGCAACATTGTGGGCCGAAGGGCCTGTACTGTGCTGTAATGTTCTATGTTTTAACTCCTCCTTTTCAGATCAGCTTCTTCACTCAGGCAGCCCCTCAGGATTAAGGATGACTTGTTTCCACTCTGTTTCTGTGCTACTGATAAGGCTCATGTGTGAAATGCAGACACTTCCGCAAATGGGGCAGGAGATACCTAACGTGGTGGGCAGGAGGGCAATGTGTGAGGTGGTGCTCTCCTTCTGCTGCTTACACTGGGCCTCTGTGTGCTCCTGATGCACGGGACTGAAGGTTGCCAATACCATCCTGAATGCTTCTTCTCAGCAGTCATGGGCCAGAGGATTCCAGGAGTCAGTAGAATGTTGTATTTTCCCAAGGAGGCTTTGATCACATCCTTGAAGCTTCCCTTCTCTTGGTAATCTCTTCTTGTGACCAAGCACAGAATAAAGTAACTGTTCTGAGAGTCTTAAATCAGGGATGCAAATGATGAAGCCTGCTGAAGGGGGCTAACGACGTGTAATACTGGAGGTGGCGGCCTGGGGAAGAGGACACTGATATCATTTTGTCAAGTGATCTTCAGCATTCACCTGAACCAACGAAACAGAGGCAGATGTTTAATTTCACCTCAGAAATGTAATGACTTGGACAATGCAGCTATCCTTTGGAATTATGGATCTGCCTGTATTTGACGCCTGTAATTCTGTTTGGGGAGAGGAGGAGGAAGAGTCGAAAAGGTCAAACCTTTAATCCTTTAGTGCTTTCACCATATCAAAAATAAGAACAGAAATAAAGCAAGGTTCTGCAATGGAAAAATCAATGTTAAATGCTGCATTACCGAACCAAGAAATCAGAGTCAGGACCCTGAACTCTCTGAACATTACTCCCATGCTTACTGAAGTCCAGGAAAACCAAACAATGGGAAATTTTGCTTAAAAGAATCCTCATTTTAAGGCAGTTTTATGTTTAACTGGAATGTTAAGCATTGTGTATATTTGCTTGTAATTTACCTGACCAGTAGCAGTGAGATTGTTGAGCAACATTTTGCACTAAAATTTAATGAAAAGTTACATCACCTTCTTATTGTGTATGCCCAACATTCAGTCCTGAACCAACAGCTGTTGGTGTTAGTAACAGCTGGAAAGAATTAGATTTTAGATAGTGCTGGGCTCAAAGGGTTAAAGGTCTGCCAGCACCATATAAGGTGGAATGTTAGTTTTAATCACAATGAGGGTTACTGGACAGAAAATATATTAAATATGGGTGAAGTTGTGGTGCTGCATTCAGCATCTGAGTTTTATGCAAGACCTGATGCATTACTGCTATCACTCAGCCACAGTGGCATTCAATACAAACCCTATAATTGGTTCTGAAGCACAATGTAATAAACTGAGCATCCACTGGGACAGAAGTAATTGTCCACAGGTATTTTGTGCTCTAATAGCCTAGATCTTGATGGAATGGGACAACTGGCCACAGATCTATTTTCCTTCAATCATCAATGCAAGAAAAGGCCAGCGCTCCACATTGATGCAAGTTGAAGATGATAATGATTAGTGAGGGCAAGAAGGGTGCTTGGAAACTTGTGAAATCTCAACCTAAAGAATGAGATTTACAGGACCCATATGTCAAAAGATAAACAAGCTCATTTTTATCACCATATAAATTCTATATGTGACAGATGTAAATCGAATGTGGCTTCTTTGACACATATGTTTTGGTCCTGTCCTCTTTTGGAAAAATATTGGAAAGACACTTTTAACATTATTTCAAATATATTGAAGATTGATTTATAACCTCACCCTATCACGGCAATTTTTGGTTTACCAAGGATAGAGTCTGGCCATTTATCTGCTTCCGCTAACCGTATGATTGCCTTTGTTACATTAATGGCCAAATGATCTATTTTGCTTAAGTAGAAGGATCCAATAGCCCCTACTACTTTTCAATGGTTCTCTCAAACTATATCACGTTTAAACTTGGAAAAGATTAGGAGTGGTGCTGTTGATCCTTCGCTTAAATTTGAAGCTATTTGGAGTCCATTTATTCAATATTTTCACATGATATAGATCCCCTTTCAATAACTTTCCAATTTAGGGGAACAGAGTTGATGACATAATATTGCTCTGTTTCTACTGAGAAATTTTATTCCAGTTTTTTTTTGTTTGTTTTTTTAAATTTTTCTGTTTAGTTTAGTTTTGTTTGATATATTGTTCATAATTTTTCTTATTGATTTGTTTTTTTTCTCTTTCTCTTTTTTATTTATATAATAAATCTTTTTCTTTCCTTTCTTTTATATTATATTCATTTACTAAGAGATCATGGGATCTACAGTTTTTTTTATTTTATTGTTCTTTATGATTACCTATGTCATGATTGTTCTCCTGATCTCTTTGTATTACATGTACAAACATTGATGTTATATATTAATCTGTATTAATTTGAAAACTAATAAGAAGAATGAAAAAGAAAGAATGAGATTTAAGGAAACACTTGAACAGTGATGATTGGGTGAATTTTTATCCAATTAGATACAACATAATAAATGAAGAATAATTGGTAAAGAGAGAAAAGAAAATTGCACAACTGAATCATAAGAAGAATTATTAAAGTTTTTTTTTACAATCTCAGTTCAATTTTCTACATGCAATGCAATAATGAGAGTTTATCGTTTAAATTATTCTCTCACTGGGCCTGAGAGTTTAAGTAGCTTTGCAAGAAGATAAATTTCCTTGAAGGTGGTTATGGCAATAAGCATCCAGCCCTAACTCTTTGTGACAAGTTTAATGAACAGATAATGAGTAAACACAGCAATGTTCTGAAACTCAGAGTGATTGAGGATGAGCAGCGGACTTCTCAACGCTGGTAATGGCCAAGCACAAATCCTTCGGCAACATCACATCCCTTCCTCCTGAAAAATTGCTGGATAATTTGCACAGTAATAATGGCCATTAAATTTTATTTTCCCAACATATTCTGGGGTTTTGTTTGTGGTCATTCTTGGGGTAGGTGTGGGCTGAGAGAGAAAATGTAAAGCCTACTTCACAGAAGGAGTCTTTAAAATCATGACTCTATTCGAAAAGGTTTCGAGAGATGTAGGCCAATCATGGGCAAATGGGACCAGCTCAGATGGACATCATGGTTGACATGGACAAGGTGGGCTGAAGGGTCCATTTCTGTGCTCTATTACCATAAGCAACTTGGCAGAGTGGGGACTTGGCCTAGGAGCTGCAAGCAGGCAAGATAGAAAGTGGTGAAAGGCCTAGAGCAAAGCAATGAACTTGATGCAAATGGGTGGATAAGTTCAGTGGAAAGTGTCTCACCTTGAGAAACACCCTTTGTGGAGCACTGAGTATGTGTGTCATTGACAATCCAGCTAGTCCCACTTTCCTAGTCCTTCTCTATAACTCTACAGTTTTTTCCTCCTCCAGATATTCAACCAATTCTTTTCTGAAAAAGATGGCAGAATCTGTATCCATTATCTTCCCAGATGTGTTTTCCTCACATCATGTTATGTTCTTTTGCCGATCATTCTTCAAGTCCACACCCTTTGGTTAACAATCCTCCAGCCATTGGAAGCAGTTTCTCTTCACTTACTTTATCTAAACCTTCCATGGTTTTATACACCTCTCTCAAATCTCTTAGCCTCCTCTGCTTTAAAGAAGGAGCTCTCGTATTCTCCCAAATGTCCACAGAATTGCAATCTCTTATCCCAGGAACCATTCCAATAAGTGTCTTCTGTATTCTCTCCAAACTTTTATGTCACAAGAACAAATATGTAAGAAATAGGAGCAGGAGCAGGTTAAGTGCCTCCACTGAATAAGATTTTGACTGAACTGATCTTTGCCAATCTCCACTTTTTTGCTTGTTCCCTATAACCCTGGACTCCTCAATTGACCAAGTATCTGTCTGTCTCAGCTTTGAACATACTCAATGAGTCAGCTCTACAGGTTAGAGATTTCCAAAGACCCATGTCCCTCTGAGAAAAGAAATACTTTCTTACCACCATCTTAAATTGGTGACCCCTTATTCTGAAAGTGAGCCCCCTAACTCTAGATACCCCCAGGAGGGGGAACATCCTCTCAACATCTGTCCAGTCAATCCCCTATGAAACATTGCGGTTCAATAAGTTCACATCTCATTCCTCTTCTGAATTACAATAACAATAGGCCCAACCAACTTGAATTTTTCTCATAAAGTAACCCATTTATCCCAGAAATCAACCTCCTGAACCGTCTCTGAGTTGCCTCCAATGCAAGTATAACCCTATGTTTGAAAAATGACTCCAAAACAGTCTGAAGTGCTCCAGATGTGATCTCGCTAACACACCCTATCCAGTTGTAGCAGGACTTCTCCACACTTAAAGACATACCTAGCTTTATACTCAATCCCTTTTATTCAATAAAGACCAACTTTCCATTTACCTTCTTAATTACTTATTGTACGTGTCTGCTAACATTTTGTGTCTCAGGTAGAAGGACTCCTAGATTCTACTCTGCTGTCTCTTCCTACTTAAACAATAAATTGTTTTTTCCTTTAACTTACCAAAGTGGACAACTTCACATTTCCCCACATTATACTCCATTTGCCAATTTTTTCCCACTTGCTTAACTTATCCATATCAATGGAGACTCTTTGTACCCTTACAACTTGCTTTCCCAACTATCACTGCACTGTCAACAGACTTAGCCGCAATATACTCAGTTCCTTCTAAGTTACTAATTCCATCCTGAAACAAAGCTAGGACAAACCAAAGTATTATAAAAATTGAACTTTGTACCTTACATTTCAACTTATAAATCTGAGGATCCAATGTGCCTCTTCAAAGATTTGTGCACAAAAACTTCCGGATCTCTTGCACCTCCTATAAAGTTACAAAAAACTGCTATAAAGACATTGGGAAGCATTGAAGCAAAGAAAGATTTGAATCTTAGAATAATCCAGATAAAAAAGGTTAATGGCAGACTATAGGAAGGAAGAACACACATTTAGGTGACATCCTCAAAAGAGCTCAGGACACCTCACAGCCAATGGAGTGCTTTAATGCACATAAAAATTCTGTCAATCAACGGCACTTCTTCTGAACAGTGTCTCTGAGTTATATTAAATTCGCACTGAGATATCACACAATCTGAAGTAGCAGACTCACTTGTGACAGGTACTTGTACAGTCCATGGTGCTGATGTTCTTCTTACAGCAGAAAGTGGTTTTCAACTCAAAAGAGCTCTTAGAACAGGCTGTTCCATAAAGCACCTTTCAGAAGGGTTACCTTCCTCAGCACATGGCAGCATGCCAAGTATTCTCTATAATTCACAAAGTCCTATCGATCGGACTGAAGGCTGGAAGCTGAAGTCATCTGAAGATAGGATCCCATCAAGTGAATTATTTCATATTTCCTTATGGCATGGACAGAGGCCATTTGGGCTATCAAGTCAATGGTGGCTAACAGAACAATTACATCAATCTCATTCCCCCACTTATTTCCTTGTAAAACACTATCTAACTCTTACACATTAACACCCACCTGATTTTCTTACTACACACCTACACTCAGGGTAATGTACCAACTGCAACTTATTTACCAACCTGCGCATCATTGGAATGTGAGAGGAAGCCAGAGTACCTGACAGAAACCCATGCAGTCACAGGGAGAACATGCAAACTGCACAGCTAGACGGCAGCTGAGGTCAGGATCAGATGAGTCACTAGAGCTCTGAGGCAGCAGCACTGCGTTATTGTGCTGCCCAATTCTGGTTACAACACATAAGCACAACCATGTCTACAGCCCTATATTCCTGAATAGCTGCTCTCAATAAGAATACCCAGCCATCATCTAAATTAGCATCCATTCAAATTGTACAACACATCATTTAAATACAAGAAAAATCTCTCACAGTAGAGATTGCAGAGGGAGTTTGTTGATAATCTCTCAGAGTTACACAGCACAGAAACAGGCCCTTTGGCCCAACTCGTCCATGCTGACCAAGATGTCTATTTGAGCAAGTTCAATTTGCCTGTGTTTGAACCATATCCTTTTAAACCTTTTCAATCCATGTACCTGTCCAAATGTCCTTTAAAACGTTGTAATTGTACCTGCCTCTACAGTTTCCTCTGGCAGCTTGTTCCATGTACCCACCACCCTCTGTGTAAACATTTCCTTTCAGGTCCCTTTTAAATCTTTCCCCTCTCACCTTAAATTTATGTCTTCTAGTTTTAGACTCCCTGAAAAGCCCACCTCTGTAGTGAACAGGCTGCAAACAGGTGAAGGAAATAGTTCCAGACAGCAGACAGAAATATGAGATTCAAGTAATTAGCCCAATCAATTTTAGAATAATTTGAATTGTATCTTTCATGCTGAGAATGAGCAGCAGATCCACAGTAGGTATCACTGACATTTGGTCTAAAATCACAAGTTGGCATCTTTTCATATTTTGCTGCAAAGATAGGTAGATTTGCCTATTGTCTGTTGTGTTCCACTCATCTAAATTCTGTGAAAACTCACCACAACTGCATTGCATTTTGTTCATGCTGCTTACTTGGTGATGAGTGCTTAGGAAGGTTGACGGGGTGCCAGTCAAATGGACTGCTGTGTTTTGGATGCTGTTGGGCCTCTTGAGAGTTGTTGGTGATGCACTCATCCAGGCAGATGGAAGGTATTCCATCACACTGCTCTGTAGATAGTGCACTGACCTTGGGGTGTCAGGAGGTGAGTTATTCTCTGCAGGAGATTCAGCCTCTGACCTGTTCTTTCAGTTACAGTACTCATGTGGATGGTCCATTTGAATTTCTGGCCAGTGGTTACAGTGGATTGCTTCAGGATGGCTAATTGTAGTGTCAAGAATGCCTGCTACCCTGACCATTCCCTTTTCTCTCTTCTATCTTTTGGGAGAAGATACAGGAGCTTGAAAGCCCAGATGACCAAACTCAAGAACAGCTTCTTCCCCACTGCTGTCAGACTTCTGAACCAATCACCTCTTTCACATCCCCTTCCTGGTGGTACTGCCACGTTCTAGGACTCTTAATTTTACCTCTCTCGGTTATTCCATTATTGTCACTTTAATATTTCTTTCTGCACTACTTCAGATTGTACCACAATCTTTGCACCATTCTGCTGCTTTGCGCCTGTTGCTGTAGTTATTGTTGTGTTTATTATTTCCATGTATACTGTTTACTTTGTGAGCTTCACTTGAGCAAGGGATTTCATTGCGCTGGTGTATATGACAATAAACTAAACTAATCTAATCTAATATTGGTGATAGAAGACTCAGCAATGAAGTTGCCGATGAATGTCTTGGATAGGTGGTTAGATTCTCTCATCGGAGAAGGTTATTTCCTGGCAATTTGTTCTGCAAATGTTAATTGGTACTTATCAACCCATCCCTGAATGTTTTTGAGGTCTTGATGCACACAGACATGGACTGAGGAGTTGATAATGAAATTGAATACTGCACAATCATCAGTGAATGATCTCTCAACAATTGCCTCAAAATTGAAAATCATTACACTGGCATAAGAGATGTTTTCAAATAATCAATTGATTTGAACTTGAGACTAAAATCAAAATGACTCAAACTTATTGAACTTACAAGCAAAATCAAATTCACTTCATCCCTACTATTAAAGTTGCAAGGCCCTTATTGCCAGTCGAGCAGATGGTGTCATTTATACCATTTCAAATCCCTTCAATGTTTACCTCTCATTCTTCAACAGTAAAATCTTTTTGTTTCCTTTCCGATCCTCTCAAGAGTTAACTGTACCATGGTCAGTTTGGATAGTATATGTTTAGCTGCTCATGAAACCACAGGCCACTCTCCATTCCATCTCACAGATGTCTCAGTGCCAGTGCTCGGTGCTTGTTACACATCAGTGTGCAGCTGGGATGAGAATTTACTGCTGTAGGCCTGATTCTCCAACCCACAGGGGTCTCTAATGAGATTCATCACCTGCAGTTCAGCCTCAGAGATCTCCACAAAACAATGGCAGGCTTTAGTTTGTTATGCCACCATTCCCAGGGTGATGCACAAAGCCTGGCCAGGTTTCGGAATAAATTGTACGCTTTGATGGCTTCCTTGCTAGCCTTCCTTTGTCGGGAGACAGAGCTTGAATTTATGAAGCACTTCTCGAGACTCAGCTGATGAAATCTAAAGCAAAATACTTGTTGGTATCCTAGGTGCTGGCTTTTCATATTGTGGGGATCAGAGGCCTGATCAGAGACTTGAGGGACTTGGAGCCTGGGCTACCTCATTAACTGTCTGATTCACAAGACGAGCGCCCAGTAGCTTCAGTGACATACCTCTCCGATGTTCTGTACTGCAGATATTTAGCCTCTGGACACTGCAAAGTAGAGCTCTTCCCAAGAGTTTAAAACTTATTCTTGAAGGCACATTGCTGTGTTAAGCACCTCCACTGATATTGATTTTCATTGAATAAAACTAAAACAATTGTAAAATATAAAAATCAGCTGCTCCTTTCTGCTGGGTGAAGACAGATGAGTTGACCCCAAAGTTTCTCTGCTTTGTTGCTGTTGTTTGGCAGAGGAAAGTTGGAGGAGTCCTCCTGACCGTTTTTAGGTCTATATGGCATTGGCTAATTGCTCCCCTTTGTGCAAATATACTTAATGTGCTTACTTCTGAAGACAACCCAAAGTATCAGTCTTAATCCAGTAGATGATGCATCACGCCAGTCAGTGCTTTTGATGACACAGAATGGAATGAAGCAGAGGCATCACTTACTTTGAAACAGCATTGTCAAGCATAGCTCTCTTCATAAATACGTCAATGACTCCTTTGGCAGTCACAAAGGGTCCACAGTCAATTCATAATCAGCCTGCATACTAACTCAGAGCCTGAAACATAGCTGTGATTTTCCTGCTCCTCCTTGGCTCTGAAGGCAAGCCTCACTGCCAGTAATATCTCAATGTAGCTTTAACCAGTCTGACTTCAGGTCCATATCAGCAGCAGAGCTCATGTTACCATTTCTGCTGTAGTGTCAGCTGTGGCTCTGTTGTCTCCTTAGATTAAATAGTAGGATGCTAAGGAATGACTACAGAGAAACCTTAGGGCTCAAGTCCATAAGTCCCTGAAGGTGGCAACACAGGTGGTGAAGAAGGCTTAAGACATGCTTACTTTCATAGGTCGGGCCACAGAATATAAAAGTTGGGAGGTTATGTTGCAATTTTGTAAAACACTGATTAGACTGTATTTGGAGAATTGTGTGCAGTTCTGGTCACCGCATTACCGAAAGGATGTGGTTGATCTGGAGAGAGTCAGGGAACATTCATCAGGATGTTGCCTAGATTGGAGGACTTTAGATATGGGGGGGGGGGGGGGATTGGATAGGTTGGGCTTGTTTTCCCTGGAGTGAAGGAGGCTGAGGGGTGACCTGATGGAATTATCAAATTATCAGAGGCATAGATAGGGTAGGTAATCAGAATTTTTTTTCCCATGGTAGAGGTGTCAAAAACAAGAGGGCATGGGTTTAAGGTGAGAGGAAGGAGTTTTAAAGGGGATTTGAGAGGAGAGTTTTTTTACACAGAGAGTGTTTGACATCTGGAACTCACTGCCAGAGGTGGTGGTGGAATCAGATACAATCACTATAATTATGAGACATTTAGACAGGCACTTCTGGAGGCAAGACATAGAAGGAGACAGACCTGGTTCAGGCAATAGGATTAGTGTAGATGGGCAAAAAGGTCAGCATGGCCATGGTAGGCTGAAGGGCCTGTTTCTGTGCTATATGTCTCTATGACTCTAAGTCAGAACTTAGTGGATTTAAATCCCACTCAGCAGATAGCTATAAAAAGAAGGCTAGAGGGAACACCACACTGTCGGAGGTAAGGTAAGGTAAGGTAAGGTGAGATCTTTATTAGTCACATATACATCGAAACACACAGTGAAATGCATCTTTTGCGTAGAGTGTTCTGGGGGCAGCCTGCAAGTGTCACCACGCTTCCGGCGCCAACATAGCATGCCATTCCTTGATGCGCCAGTCAAAAACACAGGGAGGAGGATGATTTACAAATGCACAACTAAAAGCAAAGACAGAGTGTTTCCATCACACTGATCAGAGTGGTATCTAATATTACCGACACACCATGGACTACTGTGAACCAGAATCTCGTTAACAGCGTCATGATTCACAGCAGCCGTGCAGGCAGAGTACCAGTGCTGGTGGTTGAAGAACTGCAGCAGATGATCAGCAAGTGCAAACCGTGCAAGAAGCCCTTGTGCTCCAAGAGCTGCCTGGAAGTTGGCCTTCCAGGGTAGTGATGTTGGAAGCTTTCAGCAACTGGTGGCAATACTGATGTAAACAGACCACTGCCCAACTCCAGGCACCAGGAGGTCCGGTGACATTTTCATTTTTACACTGTAGTCACTGCTGCTTAAACCTGTGATACTGATAAACATTTCAAGAATGCCACCACTTAGGAACAAGCAGGAATAACACCACCCTATCACTGCCATTTCCTTTGTCCTCTCCATCCTTCCTCCTTCTCTGCAACCCAAGGCTCGTTTGATTTCCATCTCTCCTCTATGATGATAAACATTTATTGACCTGAAACCTTAACTCTGTTTCTGCTTCCCCAGACGCTGCCTGACCTGCTGAGTATCTCCAGAGCGTTTTGTTTATTTTACTTGTAATGCAATGAGACACCTTTGCAGTTCAAGGATGCAGATTCACTGATCCATAACCATTTTTTCAAAAATTATCTTATTTCTCCTTGTTACTTTCAAGCCGCCTTTATAAGTTTACATTTGCTCAAGGAATTTAACTTGAGCAAGTGGACCCCGGAGGCTGAGTTTACACATCTCCGCTGCTGCCTGAGACTTCACAAGCTCGGTTATCAGCGTGATGCAGAAGACTTCATCTTGCAATCAGTGCCATATCTACTCTGTCATCTTTCAGTTGCATCAGATGAAGGCTGAGTGACAAAATATTCCGTGATTTGTCAAATCACAGAGCAGCAAATTTAGCAAGGGAACAAATTCAATTACTCAACACAAACCAGATAATCATGCCACTCAGTTACAAGTAGTCATTTTCCTCTTAAGATTTAGTCGTTGCCAGATCTTATCTCACTTAGTCTCCCCTCTCACATCAAAGAAGTTGATTCCAGTTTTGATGCATGAATACTGGACATCCTCTTCACTTACGACATTTCAAGACCTGTTCAGTCAAGGCATAAAACATTTTACATTGTAATTTATAAATGTAAAAACCTGCCTCACCTATATAAATTATGAATTATGATTGAACACATTGAGGTAGAAACTGTCAACTGTAGAATGGATTCACAGCCAATGAAGCAACATGAAGAGAGTTTACATCAGAGAAAGCTATATGGTTAATTATATGTACCAATTTCAAAAGCAACATACTTATGGCAATAATGAACTTAATAACATAAGAAATAGGAGGAAGAATGATTTGGCCTTTTGTCCCTGCTGTTCATAAAACTGCCATTTTCCTGCACTATCCCCATATCCCTTGATTCCCTTAATATCCAGAAACCTATAGATCACTTTATTAATTAAACATAATGACTGAGCCTTCACAGGTCTCCAGTGTAGAGAATTCCAAAGAATCACCATGAAGAAATGTCTCCTCATCTCAGTCCTAAATGGCCTCCCCATTGTTCTGAGACTCTGATCACTGGTTTCAAACTCCAGGCACAAGAGACACAAGAGATTCTGCAGATGCTGGAATCTGGAGCAACGCACACAAAATGCTGGAGGAACTCAGCAGGTCAGGCAGCATCCATGGAGGGAAATGAACCATTGACATTTCAGGCTGAAACCCTTCATCAGGACTGATTAAGGGTCTCAGCCCGAAACGTTGACTGTTCAAATCAATTCCCTCCAATAGATGCTGCCTGACCTGCTGAGTTGCTCTAGCATTTTGTGTGTGTTGCAGGGGAAACAGTCTTCTTGCAGCCAATCTGTAAGAATTTTGTACGTTTGGATGAGATTTCTCATTCTTCTAAACTCTAGAGAAATCAGTCCTAGTCCACACAATCTTTTGTCATGCGGCAAACAAGTCATCTCTAGAATTAACCTAGTGAATCTTTGGTGCACTTACTCAGTGCCAAGTAAGGAGATCAAAACTGTGCACATCACTCCAGGTGTGGCCTCATAAAGGGCCTGCAAAGTTGAGGCAAGATTAACACACCATTTCCTTTCTTAATTGCATGTTACACCGGCATGTTGGGTCTCAGTGACTTCTATACAAGCACACCAGTGTTCCTTTCGAACTCTACGTAACCTCTCATGATTTAACAAGTACTCTGCTTTTTGTTATTATGTGGATAATCACACATTCTTCCACATATTCCATCTGCCATATCCTCACCCATTCACTGAGTGTATCTATATCCGCTTGAAACCTCTTTATATCCTCTTCTGTACTGACAATCCCACCTGGTTTATTATCATTGTAAAACTTGGAAATACAATAGTTCATCTTTTCAACTGAATTGTTAATATGTGAATAGCCAGGACCCAACCACTGATCCCTACAGCACCCCACCGGTCACAGCCTGAAAACCTAAGAAAGCTCTGTCTACTCCATTCTTTTTGACCAGGAGCCAATTCTCAATCCATGAATACTGGACTTCACTTACTGATCCTACACTGCAGTATTTTCTTCAACATTGTCCCTGTCTTATTCTGAAGAAAAATGTTTTATTCCATTTAATTTCTATCATTCGAAAACGTTCGAAGTGGAAAGCTCCTTCATTTCAAAATGTCTTCATGAAGCAGTGATGTCAAACTAAAATGTATGTCATGAAATCCTGTTAAATAGATGCATTGAATGAGACATAAAATCACCACTCAGTTGAAATAGCTCTACCTTTGCTGTGTTTCTGATAACGTACAGAGCCAAAACTGAACAGAGTAACAGAATTTATTATGGTGGAATCATAAAACACTCTGCAATAGCAGTATCTTAATCACTTATCCACCGGTGTAATGAAGCCTTGAGTTAATTTGGTTCCAGAGAAATCTGCTACAAAATGCTTATGTGTCTGCCTGTTAGTATTAGACTGCGTGATTCCAGTAAAATGGGGAAATCCCATTTTGCTTTGCAATTGCCAGCTGCAGAAGGAATTTGGTAATTTCCATATCATTATCTGCATAACTATATTAACTGGTTATCCTTTAAATGGAATCTTGTTCCCTTTAAGTTGTATTTACCATTAATACCAACGTTGAAAGATCTTCTACTTTTAGAAAAAATATTTAAATAAATGATAGGACTCCATGATCTCCTGGGATCAGGTTGCTTGATTTTTAACTTTTCTCCATTCTGATGAATAGGTATTGAACTGAAACCTTAACTCTCTTTCTGTCTCCATGGATTCCTCCAGGCTAGAAGGTAGCAAAAGGAAGGAAAATGAAAACAGGAGAGCTGATTACACAGGGTTTGATAATGCAACTTTCAGAGAGGATCAATGAGATCAGATAAACCAACATTTATGTTAGATGTGTTTGGAAAATCTACTAGAGGTTTTGATGATATAACTGGTAGAATGGATAAGGGAGAACCAGTGTATGTGGTGTATTTGGTTTTCATGAACACTATTGATAGATTCTTTCAGAAGTGTGCAAGGTTAAAGTATGCGGGATTGGGGTTAATACACAGGCATGGATTGAAAATTGGTTGGTGGATCGGAATAAATGGGACTTTTTCAGGGTGGTAGGTAGTGACTGGTGCGGTACTACAGTGGTCAATGCTTGAGTCCCAGCTAATCTATGCATACATAATATATAACGATGATTTGGATGAGGGAACCCAATGTAATATTCCTAAGTTTGGCAATGACACAAAACGCAAAATGCTTGAGGAACTCAGCAGATCAGGCAGCATCTGTGGAAGGAAATAGACAGTCGACATTGCAGGTTGAGAGCTTTCATCTAGATTGTGAGTTGTGAAGAGGATGCAAAGAGGCTTCGAGCGATTTCTACAAGTTGAGTAAATGGTCAAATACATGGCAGATGCAGCATAACATGGATGGATGAAAATTATCCAGTTTGGTAGGAAAACAGGAAGGCTGAGTGCAACTTAAATGGTGATAGATTGGATAATGTTGATGTACAAAGGGGTCTAGGTGCCCTTGTACACCAGCCATTGAAAATAAACATGCAGATACAGAAGCAGCTAAGAAGGCAAATAGTATGTTGGCCTTCATTGCAAGAGGGTTACAGGAGCAAGGATGTCTTATGACAATTACACATGTCTTTTATGAGACCACACCTGGAGTATAGTGTGTGGTTTTGGTCTCTTTACCTAAGAAGAGCTACACTTACCATGGAGGAAGTGCAGTGAAGGTTCACCAGACTGATTCCAGCGAAGGTGCGACTGTTACTTGAGGAGAGATTGTGTCAACTAGGACAGCATTTACCAGAGTTTAGAAGGGGAAATCCAACTGAAACATTCAGAATTCTGACAGGGCTCAACAGACTAGATGCAGGGAAGATGTTTCCCTTCACTGGGAGATCTTGAACTGAAGTTCGCAGTCTTGGCAGAATGGGTAAGATATTTAGGACTGAGATGAAGAGAAATTCCTTCCCTCAGAGAATCTATAGAATTCTCTTTCTCAGTGGACCATGGAGGCCAAGTTAGTGAATATATTTGTAGAAGGAGAAAGATAGATTTCTAGGCACTAAAGACATCAAGAAATATGAGGAGTGAGCAGGAATATGGTATTGAGAAAGCAGATAAACCATAATCACATTGAATGGTGAAGCAGGCTTGAAGGGCCGGAAGGTCTACTTTGCTCCTATTTTTCTCATTTTCTATGTTTCTATGTTCTGAATTGGGATGGTGAGTGGAGCAGAGTCTCCTTGAAAAACAAAGCAAATGGAATTCTTGAATGTAAATGGATTTAGAAGATTATACATGTTAATATGATAAGAGGCATAGGACGAGTGGACAGTCAGAGACTTTTTCCCAGGGCGAAAATGGCTAACACGAGGGGGCATCATTTTAAGGTGATTGGAGGAAGATATAAGGGGGATGTCAGAGGTAGGTTTTTTACACAGAGAGTGGTGGGTGCGTGGAACGCACTGCTGGCAGAAGTGGTGGAGACAGATACATTAGGGACATTTAAGAGACTCTTAGATAGGCACATGAATGATAGAGAAATGGAGGGCTATGTAGGAGGGAAGGGTTAGATAGATCTTAGAGCAGGATAAAATGTCCGCACAACACGTGGGCCAAAGGACCTTATTGTGCTGTAATGTTCTATGTTCTAATATAAAGATAAAATTAGATACGCACTTGACCAATTTCTTGTCAGAGTTAATATCACCCAAGCTGACAATTTTAAACATAAAGCAAACTCATATAAATTTCAGTCAATCGTTTGACACTACAGTTATTAACCTTAAGCTCGCACTCTTACCACTCTACATAACGTTTCCCTGGTAATACCCATAGCAACCAACAAACTATGTCGTGAATGATGAAACAGAAGTGCCACCAATTTGCATCCCTAAAATGATCCATAGAATTGCCTTCTTTAATACTTGGAGAAAAATTCCACTTCTATTTCTACTGCAAATAAAACAGAAAATTCACTGCAAAGACATCACAGGTGTTCCATATTTCTTGAATATTAAATATCCACATGAATTTATTCAGAGGTGGTTAATTATCACTGGACTCGCACATTGCTCTTTTACCTTTCTCAGCTGATAAGCTATTGGGCAGCTCTGTGTATTTTTAATCCTGGCTCCCAGTGAGAAGGGACAACTATCATTAACATTCCACCACTGAAAAATCAGTATGGGAAACACTGCCATTTATATCATATCTCATGCAATCTTCAGGACCTCCAGAGATCTTTACAACCGATGGTTTCCTTGAAATACAGTCATTGTAATGTTGTTGGCAAATGAAAGAGCAATTCAGTGTAGGAGGAGATAATCTGTTGTGGTGGCATCGGTTGTGGGAGGAATGGTGTTCAGGATTCCAAACAAATAGTATATTCCATGTTTCCAGCAATACTGAACCCACAAATCTTGGACATCCTGCCAAGTCCTTGCTCTGGCAGCAGTATGCTTAACCATCTTAATCCAATTTTCTGCCATCCTAAATTTTCTCAGACTTGCTGGTCATCCCTGCCTTTAAACATTGAACAAGTGTTATTTTCAGTTGTACTTTTCCACAATCCCTCCACCAGCACTGGTTTGACCCATCATGTTAACCATGAGGATAAGTGCCGACTTCCTCAAAGCTACTCTCTGTGGATCAGGCTTTGCCCTCATACATGGGAAATCTTTATCCGTTTCAAGTTACTAAAGGGAAATGTTGGCAAGGGCGAGTGGGGAATTTGCCCCATCACACCTGATGATGCTGGTGAGGAGGATGGTTTGAAGATGTTACCACTGGATGGGAAATCATTTCTGGAACAAATAGACCACCTCTGCTTTAATCTTCTGTGTGAAAGATCCATGTTCAAGTATGCAGAAAAATCAATCCAAATGATGGTACAGACAATAAAAGGCACTTGGGTACCATAAAAGCAATAATAAAAATTCATCTCTCAAAAAACAGAGGTAAGAGACCCAATAATGTAACTGTGTGGGATCTGTATAGTCAAAGATAAATTATACTGTTAAACATAACAGCATTTAAAATATGTATAAATTGGTGACTCGTAAACAAAAGATATGAAAAATGCAATGCAAATTTAATGTTGGCATCTTTAATATTTCTGTGAGACTGAATGTATTTTCTGCTTCAACAACTTTCCTGTTTTTCAAAGGAAAATAACTCACTACTTTAATTTGAAAGTGAAGATGTAACTCTCCAACAGAGTGTTCATTACCTACTGGTCCCACTTTTGTCAAGTGCAAGGTCAGCTGACCATGACACCCAGATGTTGGAATGTGTGTTATTATGTGTTGTTATGTAGTTATAATAAAGAACTATAGTTCCTAGCAGACAATACAAGGGGTCAATGGGGGAACAGGAAGTGGCTGGAAAGAGTGGGAAAAGCAGCCAGCCTGTCCGTTGCAAGTCTGTTGCAGCCTGATGCTGTTTTGTTGTTTTAATAAATGTTCAGATGTTAAACCCACGCCAAGTTTGTCTCGTGATGAAGAACAAACATAACATGGTGTCAGAAGTTGGTGTGAGGTCTGAACAAGGGAAGTAAATGAATACTGTGTGCAGTTGAGAAAGAGACTCAGTGAGTATGAAAGAAGAGCTGTAAAAAGACAGAGAAAAAGTCGGCCAGCGTGGCGAAGGAGCACATTGTTCCTGAAGTTCAGCAGTCACCGGATTTGCCGAGAGAGATTCAGGTGAGAGGTCGAGAGTTCCCATTATGGATAAGCTAAGTCGTCCCACGCCTATGCAGTTTACTGGCAATCTAGCGGATAATTGGAAACCCTTCAAACAGCGATTCAACATATATTTAGATGCAAGTGGAGTAGGAAAGAACGATGAAAAATTGAAAGTGTCTATTTTTTTGTACGTGATTGGTGAAGATGCTTTGGACATCTATAACAGCTTTCAAATTGAAGAGACAGTTTTTGAGTTGGGCACCTTGATGGAAAAATTTGATTTTATCCCAAGTAGAAACATCACATTTGAGAGATATAAATTCTTTTCCTGTGAACAGAAACAAGGTGTTAGCTTCGACCAATACTTAGCTGAGTTTCACACACTGAGTAAGTTTTGTGAATTTGGAGATTTGAGAAACTCACTAGTTAAAGACAGAATAGTTTGTGGAATTCCAGATAACAGACTCAGAGAAAGACTGTTGCATGAAAAAGATTTGACCCTGGAAAAGGCAGTGAATATGTGTAGGTCAGCAGAAACCACATGAGCACAAGCTAAGGAGCTGTACAGAGCAGACACAACAGTACATGCTGTGAAAACAGAGAAGCAGCTCCCAAGGCATTTCCGAAAGCAACAGCAAATCAAGGAGGAAGGCTCAGACAGCAAATGCAGCAGATGTGGAGGTAAACACATTCCAAAGATGTGCCCTGCTTATGGGAAGTCCTGCAATAGCTGTGGGAAGAAGAATCACTTTGCAAGGTGCTGCAAAGCTGGGGCTAACAAGAGAAAGGTGCACACAGTTGATGAGAAAATGGTGGAATTCTTTGTGGATTCTGTACAGACTGTGGCTGCTGGTAAAACAGAATGGATTGTTCCAGTAACTGTGAATGAGACAGTAATTCCATTCAAGCTTGACACCGGAGCTCAGGTGAATCTTTTATCCATGGATGATTATAAGACTCTCACAGTAAAGAGTAAGATTTACCCTATGAAGTTAAAAGTGACAGGCTACACTGGAGAGAAAGTTCCAGTAAAAGGGGGTTGTACGGTGACCAAAAGCACACTTAAAATCACAGTTACTGATTACAGAAAAGAGAGTACAGCCAATATTAGGTCTGAGTGCATGTGAAAAGCTCAACCTAGTGAAAAGAGTTTTCATAGTAGCTTCACATACCAAAAATGTCCACACAACACTCATGGAAGAGTATGCAGATGTCTTTGAGGGGCTCGGATTCTTACCTGGTGTACACAAAATTCACATAAATGAGGCAGTGGCTCCTGTTGTCCATGCATGCATGAAAGTTCCATTTCAACTTAGAGATAAACTTAAACAAGAACTAGCATACATGGAACGGATGAATGTCATACAGAAAATTGAAGAACCAACAGGTTGGGTGAGTTCACTGGTGATTGTGCAAAAGAAAAATGAAGCATTGCGGATATGTCTAGACCCAGGAAATCTCAATAAAGCCATTAAGAGAGAGCATTTTAAATTGCCAACATGGGAAGAGATCATGTCCCGGTTTTCAGGTGCCAAATGGTTTAGCAAGCTTAACGCATCATCTGGGTTTTGGCAGATGAAGTTTGATGAGGCAAGTTCGAGACTGTGTACTTTTAACACACCACAGGGAAGATATAATTATCTTAAGGCTGCCATATGGGATCCTGTCTGCACCATAAATCTACCATAAAACCATCCACATGATTTTTGAGGACATACCTGGTGTTGAGACCATGGTAGTGTCATGACCACCATCGTCTGGGAGGAACACGATACTAGACTGAGACAAGTGCTTGACGTGACAAGGAATGTCAATTTGAAATTAAATAAAGAGAAATGTGAGTTTGGTGTGAAGACACTGACCTTCATAGGAGATGTCATATCTGAAGAGGGAGTGAAGCCTGACCCAAGAAAGACGTCAGCCATTAACAACAAGAGGTCTCAAAACAAAGAGGAGGTGAGATGTTTCTTAGGGATGGTGACTTATCTGGCTAAGTTCATCCCTTGACTGTCAACAGTGTCAGCACCACTTAGGTCACTCCTTGAGCAACAAAATGAATGGATTTGGTCTCATGAACAAGAAGAGTGTTTCCAGACGTTGAAAAAGGTCCTAACTGAAGAGCCCGTGCTGAAGTTTTATGATCTGGAAAGGTGTATCAGGATATCATCTGATGTGTCCCAGCACAGCCTTGGATCAGTACTACTGCAGCAGCATGATGGAAAATGGCAATCTGTGGCCTATGCATCAAGGGCTTTAACAAGTGTGGAAGTCAACTATGCACAAATAGAGAAAGAACTTCTCGCCACTACATATGCATGTGCAAGGTTCCATCAGTACATCCATGGGCAAGCTATTGAAGTGGAGACAGACCATAAACCATTGGTCTCAATTATGTCCAAACCACTGAATGACTGTCCCATGAGGATACAGCGCATGTTGATAAGGCTGCAGAAATATGATGTGAAGATGATCTACACACCGGGAAAATATGTGTTTGCTGCTGATACTCTGTCTCGAGCAGTCAACAAGACAGAAAAAGTGACCAACAGGTTAATGCAGATATACAGGCCTATGTTGACATGATTGTCACCGCTCCTCCAGTACCTCCAGATAGAACAGAGCAGATTAGGAAAGCAGCAGAGGCAGATGAACCAATGAAAGTACTCAAGGATACAATATGGAAAGGATGGCCAGAAGCAAAGGATGACTGTCCAATGTGTATTCGGGATTATTGGGCATGCAGAGCTGAACTGTCAGTAGTGAAAGATATGGTTTTCAAAGGGAACAGGTTTGTGATTCCAGTGTCACTACACAAGGAGTTGCTCCAGAAGATACTGGAAGGGCATCTTGGGGAGGAAAAATGTAAACGTAGAGCACATGAAGTGATGTACTGGTCAAGAATGAACCAAGACATCAGCCGGACCACTGCTTCATGGAAAATATGCCTTACCTACAGACCAAAGCAGCAAGCAGAACCACTTACATCACACCCTGTACTAGGCAGGCCATATTTCAAAGTTGGAGTGGATTTGTTTGACTGTAATGGGAAGAGCCATATTGTTGTAACAGACTACTTTTCCAATTACCCAGAGGTTGCGACACTGCAATCAGTGTCCAGCAAAGCAGTTATCATGTTCCTGAAAGCTGTGTTTGTGAAGCATGGGGTTCCATGTGAAGTAGTATCAGACAATGGTCCACAATTTTCGAGCAGTGAATTTGAATCCTTTGCCAATGTTTGGGGGTTTCAACATATAACCTCAAGCCCACATCACGCAAAATCTAATGGCCTAGCAGAGAGTTCAGTTAAGGTGGTGAAGGGTCTCATGAAGAAAGCGCAAGATGGACAAGAGGATTTCCATAGAAGTCTAATGATTTACAGAAGTGCCCCACTGCAGAATGGCCTTTCACCAGCCCAAATGCTGATGGGTTGATGCATACGCACTAATCTTCCAATAGATGAAAACCTGTTGACACCTGAAGGAGCACACAAGGTCAAACAGGCTAAAGAGGAAGGGAAAGGAAAACAGAAATGGAATCACGACAAGACAGCGAAAAGCCTACCAGTCTTGAAGCCTAGGGATCAAGTGCGAATCCGAGATCATGATTCTGGCACATGGTCCATGCAAGGAGTTGTGCAAGAAGAAGTAAATCCACATTCATACCAGATCCAGACGGAGCAAGGGACACCTCTGAGGAGGAACCGCGTGGATCTACGACCACAAGCTCCAACCCATGGCTGTGACCCTTCTCCTGTCAGTACATCAAAGGGGCCAGCATATGGAGAAAATTAACATGTTGACCAGAGTTCCCAGGAAAACACCAATGCAGCAGATGAAAGCAACACACCTGCAGAAGAAAGTACCAGACCAAAAAGGACCATAAAACCACCTCAGAGACTGATTGAAAGCTGTTGAGTGGACAAGGGTTCTTGGCAGGTTTATCAGGACAAAGTATTGTGTTTGTTTTTTTTAAAGGGGGAAGATGTGTGATTATGTGTTGTTATGTAGGTATAACAAAGAACTACAATTCCCAGCAGGCAATGCAAGGGGTCACATGGGGGAACAGGAAGTGGCTGGAAAGAGCAGGAAAAGCAGCCAGCCTGTCTGTTGCAAGTCTGTTGCAGCCTGTTGTTGTTTTGTTGTTTTAATAAATGTTCAGATGTTAAACCCACGCCAAGTTTGTCTCATGATGAAGAACAAACATAACAGAATGTATATGAACTGCAAGGCCCAAGACATTCCTAATAGTGGGCTTTGGGCTTCACTTATAGTGAACAGATGAGTTTGGAGATGGTGACCCCAAACTTTCTCCTTTTCCCTTTGTACTGTCTAGAATCCTGATTATCTTGCATAGATTTTTTCTGAAATACCAGCAAACTCCAGGAAAACCAGGGAGAAGGATGTGGAGGATAAAGAGTTAAAGGAAGGGTAATGCTGGTGTTCCAGAGCATGTCTTTATCAGGAAGGAGGAAGCATTTGAAATATTGGAGCACATTCAGGTGGATAAATCCACAGGGCCTGATGGGATCTATTCCATATTGTCCTGGGAAGCAAGGGAGGAGATTGCTGGGGCTCTGATGTAGATTTTTGCATGTTTCTTAGCCATGAGTGAGGTACCAGAAGACTGGAGGACAACTAATGCTGTTCCTTTGTTCAAGAAGGGCAGTAGGGATAAGCCTGGAAACAATAGACTGGTGAGCCTGACATCAGGAAGTTGTTGGAGAAGATTCTGAGGGACAGGATTTATGTTCACCTGGAAAGCCAGGGAGTGATTAGGAATCAATATGGTTGTGACAAGGGAGGTCATATCTCACAAACCTGACTGAATTTTTTGAAGTGGCAACTGAGAAAACTGATGAAGGCAGAGCAGTAGACGTTGCATACATGGACTTTAATAAGTCTTTTAACAAGGTCACTCATAGTGAGCTAGTGCAGAAGGTTAATGCATGAGGGATCCTAGG
The DNA here is from genome assembly GCF_009764475.1 of Pristis pectinata. Taxonomy (NCBI): domain Eukaryota; kingdom Metazoa; phylum Chordata; class Chondrichthyes; order Rhinopristiformes; family Pristidae; genus Pristis; species Pristis pectinata. The sequence goes on from NC_067422.1 coordinate 32,618,146, forward strand.
TGTTGTCAAACAGGATCCAAAATTGGCTTGGTGATAGGAGGCAGAGGGTAGAGGTGGATGAGTGTTTTTCTGACTGGAAATCTGTAACAACTGGTGTACCACAGGGATTGGTGCTGGGATCTTTGTTGTTGATAAAATCTATAAATGACTTGGGCGAGAATGCCAGTGGTATGATTAGGAAGTTTGCAGATGAAACTAAAATTGGTGAATTTGTAGATAACGAAGAGAGTTGAGTAAGGATACAATGGGAAATATAGCTGGAAAGTAGATCAGAGCAGTGGCAGATGGAATTTAATCCAGACCAATATGAGGTAATGTATTTTGGGAGGTCAAATTCTGGTAGGACATATAGAATTAATGGCAGGAACCTTCGGGTCTTGCTGATGTATAACGAACCTCGGAGTGCGAGTCCATGGCTCCCTGAAAGCGGTGACGCAAGTGGACAGGTTAGTGAGAAAGGCATTTGGTACACTTGCTTTCATAAACTGACTCATTGAGTATTTTAAAACTGGGATGTAATGTTGTAGTTATACAAAACATTGGTTAGACTGCACTTAGAGTATTGTGTACAGTTCGGGTTTCCACACTGCAGAATGGATGTAGTTCCCCTTTCTCTTGTGGGACCTCCCTCCATCACCACCAAATGCTAATTATTCCAAATACTCACACTTTCACAGCAGCAAATTTGAATATTTACAGTGCAAGTTTATTGTAATTAATGTTCTGCACCAGTATATTTACACCATTATATTGCAGGTAGATTCTTTTAAAAAAATTAAACATCATTTTATTTAATATTCACTGTAAATTCTTAATATTCTTCTCTATTTTGAGTGTTTTATTCTCCTCTCTAATCTATTTGCCACAACATGTAGCTGTGGTTGAAGTTCACATTGCCCCTGTTCCTTTAAAGCCCATTTGTGGCATTCAGCCCCATGTATTGATTCCTTCTTTCCTCTTTGTGAGGAGTAGGTTTTTTAATGAGATGAGACATAAAATTGACTCAGTCCTCCTTTAAATAAAGTACAAAGCAAGTGAAATAGAAGAACAATTGGTCATGCGGCGTTCCTGTCCTCCCTGAAGGCTGAGCTGGTTGATAAAATAAATAATGACACTGAATGCATCACCAGGTCTCCAGTAATGCCCTGTATTAAGGTCCTGGATGGTGTTTCAAGCAACCAGTAAGGATATCATAAGGACATTAGAAACTGGTGCTTTTCTTTCTTAATTTGCACTTTAATTTTTTTTTTGGGGTAACTATTAAAAATATTGGCAATGTGAATTTTAACCAAACCAGTTGCAAGAAATGGATTAAACTTTGGTTGAAAACACTTGTCACTGGAGACCTCCATGTGCTCCACATAATTAGTAGCATGACTGAAAATCAAAAACCACTGGAACATAAAGCCACAACGTCTAAAGAAAAAGGACTCTTAAACTGATCAAATTTCCAGAATGCTTTGTGAAACTAATGAGGTTATAAGATGAATTCACTCAGAGCAGTTATTTCACTGAACCTGTCCACCGATAAGGCACAATTGATTGGCTTTGAATGTTCTAGCCTGAACAAAAAAAAGACAGGCACTACTACCAAAACATTGCAAGACCATGAGACCTGGCTCCTCAGGCACCAAAGATAAATAAATGTAAGCCATGGGCAAAAACAGATCAAAAAAACTATGAAGAAAATCAAAAACCTGCAGATGCTGAAAATCTGAAACAGAATCAGAAACATTAGCTGTCACTCCTTCCACAGATGCTGCCTGCCCTGCTGAGTATTTCCAGCATTTTCTGTTTTTGATTTGGATCAAAGGACTATTTGGTAGCTCAACAGTTGTAAACGTCATCATATGATAGACAGGGTCTACAAAAACCTAGTACGACACGCAACAATACATGAAGTATGACGTATCGCTGTGCACTGGTATGTGATAGATGAGGAAACACATTTTTCCAGCATGAAGTTTGCACGTTAAGAGTATGGAATGGTAGTTTGTAAAGGAACTGCAGATGAAGCCAATTGCCTGCTGACATTGGAAGCCTTGTTCACACAGCTGATCACCAGAGTAAGTAGAACTTAAGTTTAGATAACCAAGTATTTATAACATTTGTTATCTGCAGCATGTATTGTTGAGAATAAATCACAGAAATAGCTTTAACTGATTCTAATGGTAATGGTAACTAATTTAACTAATCCTGATTTGACTCTGTCACAGGGATAATAAAGTTAGAACTGTAGCAACTAATGCTGTGTGATAGGACAGGGCAGTTAGGGGCATAAGGTTACATGTTGATTCCACCAGGGATGTGGCCAGCCAGGTGATCAAATCCCTGGAGGAATCTCTTTCTGCATCATAATGGCTACCAATGAGGCTGGTGTTATAGAGGGACAAAATACTGAGAAGAACAGAATCAAGGAATGTAAACCGAATTTCAACAAATCAACTACACAACAGCTAGTTAGCACCAAGTACTTCCTGTGACTACAAAGCCCCCTGCTAATAATGTAATTAGATAAATGAGCAGATTTTATGCAAAATATCACATTTAGCACTTGAACCTAGGAGATTCTTTCACTCAGCAAATTTTCTCCTCACACTTCACATGTTGCTGGATATTATTAGCATTTATAATCTATTAATTCTCTTTAAGAAAAAAAGTAAGAAATGCAAAATAATCAATATCTTCCTTTCTTCTTTTTTTGGAGGAGGATGTTCTTAGACCACTGACTGTGCTTTAAATGAGAGCTGATTTCTCTCCCATTTTGCTGAAGTAATATACTGTGCGATAATATCACAGCAGATGAGTTACAAATCATGTATAAATGAAGCACCAATTACCACAGCTGCATCAGCAAATCAGTATCAGAACCAGGGTACAAAGTATCAACCCAGCAGTGCAATGCATATTTTGTAATGCTCTGGAAACTTTATGGAGGAAGAAAGCATGTCCACTTCAGTCTTCAATTACATTTGGCACAAATGTCCTGAGGTTCAGTGGCTTCCCTTTTCCCCTAAGTACTTACCTCACACACTGTCTCTCACTCAATAGTTTGTCTATTAGAGTTAAATGGAATGAAGCCCAGAAATAGTTGGCACAACATGGTGGGCTGAAGGGCCTGTATTGTGCTGTACTGTTCCATGGTTCCATGGTCCCATGGAAACAGGCCTTTTGTTACACCAAGTCTGCACCAATCATTAAGTACCCATTTACACTAATCCCATTTTATTCTCCCTACATTCTCAAAAATTCCCTCTAGTTTCTTCCACTCACTTACACATTGGGGGATAGTTACTATGGCAGATTAAAAACCAACCAACCAACCTGCATGCCTTTCGGACATTGGAAGAAGCTGGAGTTCCCAGACGATACCTGCACAGTCACAGGGAAAATGTGCAAATTCCACATAAAGAGCACCTGACGTCAGGATTGAACTCTAGTCTCTGGAGCTGTGAAGCAGCAGCTCAACTGACCGTGCCACTGCACTCATTCTTCAGCACTGATTATGAGTACAGAAATTAAAATAATTGCTCCTTCCCTTTTCTCTCACATCATCCTCTCCTTTTAGTTAAACAATCTATGTGACTCTCAGGGTCGTCTGTGGGAAGTTCAGGGAATATCATATGTATTCAGAGTTCATTAATTTAATTAGAGTTCAGATCAAGAGAGAGGAATAATATGTTGCCAGTGCCCACAGTCTTTCATACAAATCAACTCTACCAAAGATCTGCAGTCCATTGACAGTTATCATTTCCATTTCACTGATGACCCAAAGCATTAGAATGGCATATGTAAATATATAATACGTTTATTACCATACATGAATTTGGATAACCTTATGTTTAGAAGTGTTCAAATTCAGCCTTCTGATCTGCTTCCAGGACTATATCCCCGGCACATTTCACTGAACATTTCTCTTCTTCCCTTGCAACTCCTGGAGGATGAGGTTTTGATGTCTGCTCACGGTCTTGTGAACACTAATTGAGAATTGCCAAGTGGAAGGAAGAACAACTACAACACCTCACTGTTTGGGTAAATATGTTCATATTTAAAACTTTAAAGCAGTTTGCACCTTCTGGGAGAAGATACAGGAGCTTGAAAGCCTGGGTGGCCAGACTCAAGAACAGCTTCTTCCCCACTGCTAACCAGACTTCTGAACCGATCACCTTGTTCACATCTCTTTCCTGATGGTGCTGCCATGTCTTAAACCCTTAATTCTACCTCTTCTGTTACTGTCACTTTAACATTTCTTTTTGTACTACCTTGGTTTGCCCTACTGTACTTTGCATCAGTCCATTGTTTTTGATAATTCCTGAGTTCCCTTCAAGAGTTTGTCCGAGTTGAGGGAGGATGTAAATCCCTATTTGTGAGGCAGAAGAGCACCCATCCAATTCACAGCAGTTGCAAAGGGTAGGACAGCAATCCCCCATGGCACGTCTAGGAGACATCTCAGAGAACTCCTGGTCTTCATGCTTCCATATCGAGTCCGATTTAAACTCCTTTGCACACAAAACAGCCCATCACTGGATTTATTGTTGCATTTATTATTACCATGTATACTGTTCACTCTGTGAGCTTCATGTGTGCAAGGAATTTCATTACACCCTGGTGTATATGATAATAAACTGTTCTAAATGTGAACTGATGAAGTACTTAAGTGTAGTCATTGTTGTAATGTAGTACTTGAGAAGCAAGAAATGGCAGATAACGGAAATCTGAAATGAAAACAGAAAATATTGGAGATACTCAAAAGTTAAGCAGCATCTGTGGAGAGAGAAACAGAGATAATGTTTCAGGCCAATAACCCTTTGAAAGATGGAGTGAACCATGCATCGCTCTCCGCAGAAACTGCTTCACCTGCTGAGTATCTCAGCATTTTCTATTTTTATTTAAGTTGCAATGTAGTATACTGCCAATTGTTCACAGCAAGGTCCATTGAAGAGCAATGAGATAATGAACAGCCCCTGGCTGTAATGTTTAGGAAGCTATTACTTGTTCCACACTCTCTTCAGTGTCATGTCACTATCAATGGAAACACAAAGCACATTGCCACAACTTTTCCAGCTGTTATGGCAAAATATTGTAAAGTTGATGAACATGCAGTGCTTAAAAATAACCTGGTCAAAATCCTTAACGGTGGTCAACATTAGGCAAGAAGCATCTGATTTTATTTTCATTTTTTCCAGTCCTTACCTAATTAGATTAGTAATTTTTCTTCATATAAGGCACCCAGATTTTCTTCCTGTTAAACTGTCTCACATGATATCAAATTACAATGATCTTCATTTAAGACAATGCTAACCTCACTTCAATCAGAATCCAGTAAATACTAAATGTACTGTAAACCCACTTGCCAGTGTCAACCTAGTTAGGTAAATATGAAAGAACACCAATTCACCTGAAATCTACAATAACACCATCAAAAACCAACACATTCAAATTGTATGAATTTTATTGTAATTGGGTCATATTTTATTAATTAATCAGTCTATCTCACAGTGGGTACTGCAGCACATAGTTCTATCATAATTTGTCAACTGTAGTAGTAGTTTGCTAAATACACAGGCTATATTCATTTCTATGTACAATTTATACATACACATAACATACTGTGCAATGTTGTAAAGTCACGTCATTTCTTAGCATTCATCGTCATTCCTTTGAGGTGCAGTGAGTTCATGGGTTTGTAGATGTCTGTAACCATTTTGAGCTGGCTTTGTTAGCTAGAGTGAAATAGCCAAGGCAAGGGCATGTTGTATTCAGGTGTATTCTTCCCCTTTAAGTCTGAAGGACTGAGGATCTAGATCAGGTAGTCGCAAGTCTGCAACAAAACTGAGAAGATCAAAGAACGAAACAAGATCTGGTTAAGTGATGGGTGGGACACTCCCTCTTCATAACTGACATGAGCTTGCTGATTAAAGTGTGGTATACTTGCTGTTTTGCTCTATACAACCCAAGTCTGCCCCATTCTCACAATACTGCTGTCATAAACATTCGAGGTATCTTCCACTGGAACCCAAAATAATAAACATCCTCAGAGACTCCAGGCTTAATCCCCAGGCAAATTCCCAACATAGCACTAACTCTGAACTTAGCTTTGTGAGTTAGGGGCTCTACCCAGCTCTTGAGGCACAAGAGCTGCCTCAAGAGCTGGGTAGAGCCCCTAGACGCATGTATTACATCAAGCTGAGGTTCTAACTGACCCCGCTCTGAAGGAACAGGACCAGCCTCAGGCAGACAAAGTGGTCCGTCAAACTGGATTGAACCACCTCATCTTCCTCACCAGTTCATATTTCCCAGAGAAGTTCCTGAAGAGGAACTCATTTGTAGACAAAGCCATTGGGCAATGGTCATCTGCTAATGAGCTCGGAGTCCTGAAGGAAATGGAGAGAGATCATCTAATTGACTGTTTCCCCAACCAGATAGTCAATGCCATTCAGTAAAACGTCTCACCACCAGAACCATCCAACACACAAGTACAAAAGACTGGGTGTGGACCTTGCAACATACTTAGAACAACAGCTTCTCCACGAGTCGCCTTTGAGGCCATAGCAAGGATCAGACTGTAACCCACTCCTGCTGACGGATTTTCCGATGAAAGGTGTGGAAGAGGTGGTTTGGTGTTTATCCCAGTTTATCTCCAATAGTATTATATTGTCTGCTCCTTGGTGATCCATACTGATACAATGTCAATTGCTGCTGGAAGGCCAAATGCACAGTGAAAGAGACTCTGTGGTCTGCCAGAAACCAATTCATCTTCCATTAGAGGGAACTACCCATCACCAAGTGGAACCCTTCAAGCAAGGTGCAACTTTTGCAAAAGACCGATGGAATAATGCTACCACGTCAAGCCCCATTTAAACTCCTTTGCACACAATGTACAGGAGCATAGAGCCAAGGTGGCCTTCATCAAAAAAAGGAGCTAACTCAATGTATGACTGTATGATTTAATGAGCAGAACCATGTAATACTTTGTCTTGATTGAACAAAACAGAGTATGTACAAATTTTTCCCTTGAACTTTTTCCATGAAATGAATTATTTAATTTTGCAATCAAAATGTTTGAATGCAATATAACTCAAAATGCTGGAAGAACGCCAGCACGGAGTGGGCAGCACAGTAGCACAGTGGTTAGCATGACGCTTTACAGTGCCAGAGACCTGGGTTCAATTCCCACCGCTGTCTGTAAGGAGTTTGTACATTCTCCCCATGACTGTGTGGGCATCCTCCCACATTCCAAAGATGTACAGGTTAGTAGGTTAGCATAGGTATAATTGGGTGGTGTGGGCTCATTAGGCCAGAAGGGCCTGTTACCGTGCTGCATAAATAAAGTTTAATATATTTAAAACTCAGCAGGTCAGGCAGCATCTCTGGAGGAAAATAAATAGTTGACGTTTCGGGTGGAAACCCTTTATCAGGACTGGAAAGGAAGAGGGCAGGAGCCAGAATAAAAAGGTGGGGAGAGGGGGAGGAGCACAGGCTGGCAGGTGATGGTGAGTCCAGGAGAGAGGGGTAAGGTAGGTGGGTGGGGGAAGGTGGATGAAAGGGAATGACGTAAGAAGCTAAGAGGTGATAGGTAGAAGAGGCAAAGGGCTAGAGAAGAAGGAATCTGACAGGAGAGGACAGTAGATCATGGAATAAAGGGAAGAAAGGGAAGGAGGTGGGGAACCAAAGGGAGGTGATGGGCAGGTCGTGGGGGCAGGGAAAGGGAAAGAGAAGGGGTGAGGGGGCCACGGGAATGAGGGAAAACAAAGGACGGGGAAAGGGAAAACACAGGGGAGGGGTTACCGGAAGTTAGAGAAATCGATGTTGAGGCCGTCAGGTTGGAGACTCCCAAGATGGAATATGAGGTGTTGCTCCTCCATCCTGCGTCTGGCCTCAAAGTGGCAGTAGAGGAGGCCATGGATAGACATGTCAGTGTGGGAATGGGGACTATAACTGAAGTGACTGGCCACCGTGAGATCCTGGCTGATTCCTCCTCCTGAATTTTGTGTGTATTGCTCCGGATTCCAGCATCTTCAGAATCACTTGTGTCTCCATAAAATGTTTGAATGAATCTTTTTATAAATGCAAGGGAAAGAATTTCCCAAGGAAAGCCAGGAATTCTCTGAGATGTCCCCTTGACATTATTGCCCTGCCCTCTCCAACTGGTGTAACTGGATGGACACTATTCTTTGTTCTTGTCCACCTCATGAACTAGGATTTACATCCTCTCTCAACTCAGACAAGCTCTCAAAGGGAACTTAGGAATGATCACTTTACTCAGTTGGTTAAATTTACAACTGGCTAGTTAACAGTGTATATTTTCTCAGTTTTAAATATTAAATCACAACAGCTGGTTATAGCAGTACATAAGGATCCTGATGCCTGTGTGAGCTTGGTACATCCTCCCCGACATATGTTCAATATTTTGCACAGCTGTCTACATCCCACAGGACATCGTTGACAGAGCCTGGCTTGATTTAACATTTTAGGATTTGCATGCAGTTATACCTTAGGTAAAATCATCATTTGAATGTCTTCTGGTCAATGCACAGTGAGCACTGTTTGGCTGCAGCACAGAGAACTTGTATTGAACAATACTACGAACTTTGGTAACACTACAGGGACAAACATATTTTATCAATGACCTGAAGCATTCACTGTTTCCCTCTCCACAGATGCTGCCTGACCAACAAAATATGTTATCTGTTTGGACCAGAGAGTCATACAGCATGAAAGTTGGCTATTTGGCCCACTGAGACCATGTTGACCACCAAACATCCACTCACACGAATCCTACACCAATCCCCTTGTTATTGTCTCTACATTCCTAGCAAATCCCACTAGATTCTCCCACTCCATTACACACTAGGGGAAATTTACAGTGGTTAATTAATCGACAAATCTGCTCATCTTTGGAATGTTGGAGGAAACCAGATCTCCGGAGAAAACCCACATAGTCACAGTGAGAACATGCAGACTTCACACAGACAGCAGCCATGGTCAGGATTGAACCGACTGAAGTTGTGAGGCAGTAGCACTACCTCCTGTGCCAATGTGGTGCCTCTCAGGACCTGATTATTCTTTTTCCATTTCCATCCTAACTGCGAACCTAATAATCAGAAAGTAAGTACCACCCACCCACTTGCTCCTACTGACTCCGTGCCAGAAACAGCCATCCTTCTATCCTGTAGCTCTCTGCACAAACTTGCTGGAGCCATTGCATTTTATATTACTTTAAAGCAAACAACAGTCCTATAGGAGCTGTTGGAATCACTTAGAGTTCCATGCAGAATGCAATGCATTGTTCTGCTTGAAGCAGAGGGTCCCTTCATTCTGCTCAAGGGATGCACTGAGACGTGATCATGTTGCTGCAGCAAGCAGAAGGTACAATTGCTGTAATGATAGATAAGAAACATCCCTGTGCAGAATTTTACAGCCTGGTCCAGTATTGAATACACCAGCACTGTCAACATCACTCTTGTACTACAGTGACTGATTACAGCACACACTTCACAGATTCCTATCGTGATAGGGCTGAGATTAGGAGAGGGAGCTTTTCCTGCATCAATAGCAAGATTCAGAATCAAAACTCTTGCTGAAATCAGAATGAATTGATGCTTCATTTATGAAAATCCACAATCGTACTATTGTTACAGATATGTGAATGATGTTTTGGAAGATGTATTAAGTCTGAAGGAACAAGTAAAATTATGTGTGGCTTTGGCAAACTAAATGCTTACAGCTCCCTCATCTCTTGAAAGGGTGGAAATCAAAGCTTAAGGCCAGATTAAAATGTGAAAAACAGTTTAAGACAAAGAAAAAGGCATTTCAAATGGTGTGTCTTTGTGTGTGTGTGTTTGTGTGTGTGTGTGTGTGTGTGTGTGTGTGTGTGTGTGTGTGTGTGTGTGTGTGTGTTTTATGTGTGTGTGTGTTTTATGTGTGTGTGTTTTATGTGTGCGTGCAGGTGCATGTGTGTGTGCATGCCAACACACAATGGGAGGGGCCACAGTGCAAGACAACGCAACTTAATTAATCAGAGCAAATCTTCCATCAACATCTGCTGGCAGCAAACCACATAACTGGGCTATTCCCATCCTTGCCCTCAGCAGTGTGCCAGCCCCAGGACAACTGCACTGTGCCAGTGACCTCCACATGCCATCCAACCAGACAGCACCAACTTCCAGAGACCTCTTAGTCATCCAGCTGTGAAACCCACCCCTGACCCCTTGCTTGGTTCACCTTGTCCAGCAAGCCCATTGAAATCAATAGCGGAACTTGACTGCTGGGAGAAAGCAGTGCAGGGCTTAATATTTCACTTAACTGAGGTGGTTCAAATTCTTTTACTTCTTTAAAATGAGAGCATGTATCTTTTTAATCTTTTAATAAAAAAGAAGTAACACTTACAAGATCCAAAGGATGTTTGAATATTTGCATTTAATAACAGTGGCAGCTTTGACAACAAGTGTGTCAAGGGGAATGGCTTCACTGGTTGTTAAAATCACTCTGTCTGCACAGCCAGCCAGTTACTCCGAGGTAGCTGCTATGCAGCATCTTGTTGAGCCTGTCCCTTGTGCCAGGGGCTGAGCTCCCAGTGGAAGCCTCCACCCTGGACCACACCGGAAGAAGCCGCACAGTCCACAGTCAGGCAGCAATCTCAAGGCTGCAGAAAATCTGCCTCATTACTAAGGAGAACTAACAAGGAATTAGCCTGTCACAGGTAAGCAGAGAAAATGAATTTCCTGCCACAGTTGACTGTTAAATTTAAAGCATGAAAAAATAAATGCAGATACAATTCAGGAGAAGTTGCATGTTACCGGAGAGAAGGAGGGATCCTGAATGTACCATTTTGAAATATGTCCCAGGGTTTAAGTTTGGTGGCATGGAAGTGGAGAGCCACACTGTGCTCAAAGCTTGCTCTGGAAACAAGCAACTATGGTGCTTCAGAGTAAGAGATAGTTAATTAGAAAGGCAGGCTGCTTTCACAAGCAATTCCCAATACACCTGCCACAGCAAGTTGTGCCGCACATTGTCCCTTGCTCATGGAAACCTGCAGTCACAGAGATGAGTTTGTCTGGCTTGACATTCGTGGCAATTGTACGAACAAGCTCTTGTGAATTCCTCCCTCCACTATTTTAAAAGGGTGCCAGCCAATGCAAACAATAATCGTTTGACTTGACATCTGCCCAACATGCCTCCAATTATCAGTAGAATCTGAACCAACCTCACAAAATGTCCAAATGTTTTCAAGTGGTAGAGTCACTTCAAACAGGCTAGGGCAGCTGACCCTGCCAATGGGCAGCTAGATGCAGATTGGTTTTTTTTGGGCAGTGTTAGAATTATTCAGGAGTTATGGAATGATATGCCATTAATTGAAAAAAGAACCAGTCTTCAAAACAAAATCTGTTCATAATTTAACTTCCTGGTGGTCTAGTGGTTAGGATTCGGTGCTCTCACCGCCGTGGCCCAGGTTCGATTCCCAGTCAGGGAACAGTTCCTTTGGGGCGGCACGGTAGTGTAGCGGTTAGCATGACGCTATTACAGCACCAGCGATCAGGGTTCAATTCCCGTCGCTGTCTGTAAGGAGTTTGTACGTTCTCCCGTGCCTGCAAGGGTTTCCTCCGGGTGCTCCGGTTTCCTCCCTCATTTCAAAGACGTACGGGTAGGTTAATTTGGGTTTAAAATGGGTGGCGCAGACTTGTTGGGCCAGAAGGGCCTGTTACCACGTTGTAAATAAAATTTAAAAACATTAAAATTAAAAATTAAAATTAAATTAACTTCCAGTGATACTTAAAGGCCATTGAAACAATCATTAGGTGTGGGACATTCTGATTCTGTAGCACTGTAGGGGAAGACAATAAATTAATGTCCATGTTAATCGGCCCTCATTGAAATCCTCGCGTTGAAATCTGGGAAGCCGTTAAATGCCACCTCTTGTATCAACGCATTGTTAAAGACATATCCCGGCCACTTAATACACAGGTCAGGACATGTCTGTTTCATCACTTAATATTCTGCTGTTTTTGTATTCAGCAAGCCATCCCTCAACACTAAACAAAAGGACTATGTTTTGTCTGGAGCTTGTGCTCAGAAGCTCTTGGACCAGCCACCAGTATTTGAATAGTCAAAGGGGTTCTGTTAGTTGGGATGTGCTGCCAGTGTAAATATGTAATTCTGCAGAAGCTACCTGTCTACACTCAAAAGGTTCAACTTAAGTAGGTAATTATAGCCACTGAAACCGTAGCTAATCATTTATTGTTGTCTTTGTTTTCAAAAAATATAAACCATTACAGCACTGGTGTGTGTGGGGATAAGAAAATAGATTCTCCAGTAGGCCTGCTTGTGATGAATAAAGACCTTACATATCTTCCAGCTTTCAGTCTCCAGAAACACAGTCACAGCCATAAGAAGCTGGTCTTATAATTACAAAGAAGGAGGCCATTCACCCATCAGGTCCACATTGGCTTCCTGTGGATCAATCCCATTTGTACCATTCCCCCTTTCCATATTTCCCTCATTTTCGGTCACACATGCCCAGCAACTTCCATTTGATGTTTTATTTTTCACTATTAACCTTCACTGAAGGGTAATTCACAGCAGTCAATCAACCTTCCAGCATGTCTTTGGATGTGGGAGAAAACTGGAGCACCTGAAAGAGATCCAGAATTCACAGGGAGAATGTGCGGATGCGACACAGACAGCACCTGAGGTCAGGATTGAACCGGGTCACTGGAGCTGTGAGGCAGCAACATCAACCACTGCACCACTGTGCCACTGTGTACTAGACGGGTGGCGTCCACGGATGTCATGTGAGTGTTTGGTGGGTAGCGTTGGTATTATAGGGTTGGATGAGCCTATGGTGAGGCTGGTCTAGTTTATATTTGCAGGAAAGCAGAGAAACCATCCTGTTCCTTCTGCCAACACAAATATCTTCTCTTTACTTGCCTTTGAGGATCTCCATTCCAGGTAGACAGGTTACACTATGCATTATATCCTTGGCTGGTGATCTACCTTTTTGGTTGTAAGAACAGATTTGAGCTCCTCTCCATAAGCAGAACACTGGGATTAGAATTGGAATTGGTTATTATTGTCATGTACCGAGGCACAGTGAAAAACTTGTCTTGCACACTGTTCATACAGATCAATTCATTACACAGTACATTGAGGTAGTACAAGGTAAAACAATAACAGAATGCAGAATAAAGTGTCATAGCTACAGGGAAAGTGCAGTGCAGCTAGACAATAAGGTGTAAGGTCATAACGAGGTAGATTGTGAGGTCAAGAGTCCATCTCATCATACTAAGGAACCGTTCAATGGTCTTATAACAACAGGATAGAAGCTGTCCTTGAGCCTGGTGGTACGTGCTTTCAGGCTTTTGTACCTTCTGCCCGATGGGAGAGGGGAGAAGAGAGAATGTCCTGGGTGGGTGGGGTCTTTGATTATTTTGGCTGCTTCACCAAGACAGCGAGAGGTAAAGACCAAGGAGGGGAGGCTGGTTTTCGTGATGTCCTCAACTCTCCACAGTTTCTTGCAGTCACGGGCAGAGCAGTTGCCGTACCAAGCCATGATGCATCCCGATGAGATGCTTTCTGTGGTGTATTGATAAAAATTGGTGAGGGTCAATCGTAAAAATCAGTAAGATGCAAGATGGCACTGGAGCATGGCGATTCATTGCAAGCTGCTCTCTTCAGATCCACTGTTTACTTTTATTACATTGGTTTAACCCAGCAGCCATGCAAATTGAAAGAAAAACTATAGGGAATTTTCCTGTTTTGATTTTAACTCCCAACCTGAAGTTTCTCCTAAACAATAGGGTGGGAATCCCCTCATTACATTTCTCACCATGAAGGATGTGATTTTCTTGCAATTATCATTAACTGCCTCCAGTGGTGATTCACATTTTTGTTCAAAATCCCAGCCTATTTTCATTGAAACTTTGGGGAAAGCTGAGACACAGACAGCTTCTAATGCCCATCTCCATGACAGTTTATTCACCTGTAATGACATAACTGATATATTTCATGAATTATTTCACTGCCTGGTAATGCAGTGGCAAAATCTGGATCTGTGAAAGACAGAAACCAGGCAATGGAATTTTCCCAGCACTGTGCCAACCAGTCCTTGCTTAATTGACCCTGAAGGGAAAACTCTATGAAGAAGACACACCATCCCAAATGCTTAATGTACAGGATGGCCAGATATCCCAATAATATTCATAATTTCCACATATTAGCAGTTTTCCCTGTGTCCCGATTGTGAGTCCAATTATTCAAATGGGAATCTTCAGCAAAGTTTTCAGACAGGTTATTAGTTGACCACAATATGTCTTGCAGACCTACAGGACACATCTGGCCCTTCACATGGTCTTGGACTTCCTCACACCATTTCCATGGGCCCTACACTGAAACGCTCCACCCTCCCACCATTGCCTCATCCCTCAGCCTCCTCTTCCCATTGTCTCGTACCTCAGACGCTACCTTCTCTCCACCCCACTCCTATTACATCCTGCCCCCTGAAGTGTCCTGGTTTTTCTGCACTGTTGCAGCTGCAAGCAGGTGACAGACTCTGAAAATCCCTTATGCCCTATGAAACACATCTGGTAACATTAGCCTGGAAACACAGAATAATAAGGGGAACTTTGATTTAAACAATGCCTTTCACATCCTCATCTGAAAAGCAACACTCCAGTGTCAACTCTGCGCTAGGCAGGATTTTGTTCTCAGATCTCTAGAACGTACAGCAACCTAACAGACTGAATCACAAAACTATGACAGGCACAACAAAGCAATAACCTTTGCCAAATAAAGCAATGCCTGCAAACAATAAATGTGATGCAACATCGCATTAACGCCGATACTGCCCCCAAAGCATATGTCATAGTCCTACTGGTACTTGCAGAAGAAATCACTCTCTAAAATTAGTAACTGGAGGGAATGATTTGCCTCAGATACAAAAATACTTTTAAGTACATCACCATAACAAAAAGGAGCTCAGCACCATAGAATGCAAAATATTTCAAGAGCTCTCTGACAGAAAATCTGCCAGTGGGGTTGGCTTGATGCCGTTGTCTGTCAAATATCATTAGGGTGATAACTGCTTTTTTGTCTTCTCTGTCAGAACTGTAAATTTTATGTGATACAGTTTTCTCAAGCAATGGAGAAAATACCAGTGAATCCGAAAGTTACCAATTTTTAATCAGGTGTACAACTGGATAAATTATAGTGGCATTGACTAATCGTGGCTCATCGTGAAGTAACTTAAGTAAACCCAGTTTCTCAATTTGCATGGCGTAATTAAATCTATATGCAGTTCTGGTATACATAAATTAAACACAAGATCAGACAAATCAAAATGATGTGAAAATCAATTCTCAGTTATTTGATATTTATGGACATGTTTTTCGTAGTTCTGTTCTGTACCCATTTCTCGAAGTCACAGTCATTTATTGTCCCACTAAGTCTCCAGATTTAAGGCTGTATTCTGAATTGTACAGGCATTGTAAAAGAAACAGAAGGAATGGTCAAAGAGATACAAGAGAAAAAAATCGATGTAACTTCTCAGGACACAGGGTTAAAGTTAGACTGAGACTTTAAGAACATGTAATGGAATCAGACCAGGCGGGATTCAGTTCTAGACACAGGAGATTCTGCAGATGCTGGAATCTGGAGCAACACACACAAAATGCTGGGGGAACTCAGCAGGTCGGGCAGCATCCATGGAGGGAAATAAACAGTCGACGTTTCAGGTCGAGACCTTTCATTAGGACTGGAAAGGAAGAGGGCAGCAGCCAGAATAAAAAGGTAGGGGTGGGGGAGGGACATAAACTGGCAGGTGATAGGTGAGTCCAGGTGAGAGGATTAAAGTCTGCTTTTAGCTTTCTCTTTGTGCTGTGACTTCAGTCCAGGTGGGAAAGATTTTCCAAGTGGTTGCCTCTGATAAAGATTTAAAGCGTGTGAAGAATCCCCTTAATCTTCCCACTGAGTAGCACTGTCAGTGTCCCAACCACGTCAAGGGTTCTGTCCTGCCTCTCTTCCCAGGAAACATTGTGCCCTGCAGAGGGAGTGTATGTATCTCTCAACACACATAAAGCCTTTTCCAACTGGTGGGCATCTCAGGGACTGCAGGGCATCCTGAACATGGCACAATTTAACTTATGATTACGTTTCATTTTATTGTGAAATAAGGCAACTTGGGTAATTGCTTTTTGAAAGAAAAGCAGAAGAAAAACATCGACGATCTGTCTTCAAAACATCATTGCAGTTCTGATACTGAAGAGTGAACGGGGAACAGTTAAAGCAAAACAAATGAAAAAAAAAAGACATTATGCAAATCATAAAATCTCACAGTGCAGAATAAGACCATATGGCACATCTTTGACGAGGTGTCCAATTAGAACCACAGGTTTACATACAATGCACTTATTTCTGAATTTTGTTTCTCATCACCATTTCAAGCAGTGAATTCTGAATTGTAAACCTCAATGCTTGACATCACTGTGCATCTCTCCTCAGCTCCTTTGGAAGTAACACCTCTCTCCCAGCCACCCCAAACATCCTTTATCTATGTTCTCTGGTATCAAAGACAAGTCTTACTTACTCCATCAAAATCACTCATAGTAATGAATAACTATTAAGTCTCCCAAAATCCACTGAATTTCTTCAAGTTCTGCCAGTATAGTAGGCACAATGAATCTGTGTGTATAATCTGGGTGATTGCAGTTGTTCAGCTGGATGAATACAACTGCATACTTAAAGAGGCCCTTAAGAAATCATATACTTCCACTGAACTACTAATCTCTCCACAGATGTCAGAGGGAAATCAGTGGAGAGCAGAGGATGAGATATGCAGCCAATAACGTTGTTACCCTTGGCGCTTCTGCCCGAATTTTAGCAAGGAATTGGGAGAACACCATGATAATTCTGTCCTATATTGATTGCCTTTGGAAGTGCTCCTTCTGGCCATTTTGTTCATTTGCTTTGCCCTTTCTGTTCCAGTCAATCTGCAGTTTCTTTATTCCAAAGGGCCCCAGGGGTTCTGCTCTCTCCTGTTAGTCTGGCTGGACACAGACGGAAACACTTCTTACCAGAGATCCTCAGCAACCTGATTGCACCATCATTTCCGACAGTTTCTGACATTTTTGTCTCAGGGAGAGAAAAGCGCACCAGGAGTTTCCTTCAGTGTCCTAACTGCAGAGGTCTACATGGTGAGCTAACTGAGTGTGTCTGCCTGCTGGGCCCCTGAGAAGACTGGTAGATTCTATAAATAAATCAGATCAACCAAGAAGTAAAAACTGTGGTCAGACTGTGGGCAGCAGGGGAAATGTGCCTGAGAAGCCCCTCCACTACTTTTCTACATTCATTGTAAAAGATCTGAGTACTATCAATTTTTACATCAGTGAGGCCTTCGACCATTTTTCAGCTTGCTGCAAGCCACTTCATGAACACACCATTTGAGGGGCCATTCCATTTCTAGGGTAGGCTACAGTGTTTTGGAGGGAGATTGAGACAGATACAGGAGAACAAGAGCTCCTTGATATCCTCCAGCCTGTGTAAAATAAGCTTTGGAGTACCTGAACAACCACAAGACATACATCAGTCTGCGATTTATCGATTACAGCTCCGTGTTCAACACCCTCGTCCCCTCAGTACTAATAACCAAGCTTCAAAACCTGGGCCTCTGTACCTCCCTCTGTGACTGGATCCTCGACTTCCTTATTGGGAGACCACAGTCAGTGTGGATCAGCGGATTGGGAGAACACACACCAGTCTCCACTGGGGGTCAGCGGTGGAAAGGGTGAGCAGCTTCAAGTTCCTGGGCATCAACTTCTCAGAGGATCTATCTTGGGCTCAACACATTGATGAAATCACGCAGAAGACACGCCAGTGACTCTACTTCATTAGGAGTTTGAGGAGATTTGGTATGTCACCAAAGACTCTTGCAAATTTCTACAGATGTACAGCGGAGAGCATTCTGACTGGCTGAATCACCACCTGGCTCCAATGTGCAGGATCGAAAGAGGCTGCAGAGGGTTGTGGACTCAGCCAGCTCCATCACGGACACAACTCTCCCCACCATCGAGGACATCTTCAAGAGGCGGTGCCTCAAGAAGGTGGCATCCATCATTAAGGACCCTCACCACCCGAGACATGCCCTCTTCTCGTTACTACTATCGGGGAGGAGGTACAGGAGCCTGAAGACCCACACTCAACATTTCAGGAACAGCTTCTTCCCCTCCGCCATCAGATTTTCTGAACAGTCCATGAACCCATGAACACTATCTCAATTATTCCTTTTTGTTTGCACTATTTATTTATTTTTCTAATTTATAGATTTTTATGTCTTGGCTTTGTACTGCTGCTGCAAAACAACAAATTTCACATCATATGTCAGTAAGGATAAATCTGATTCTGATTTTGAGCTGAAACAGTTTAAGGAAGCATGATGAACAATGTTAAAGTTGTTTAAGGTTGTGGTATTCTTCCAGCGATCAAACAGTTGGAAGAGGTCGAGAGCACATAAAGGTCAACATGAGCAATAAGACTACGATTGTAAAGTGATTTATAAAGGTCAAAAGGGCAATTAGTTATGATTCTTAAGTGATTAATTGAGATTAGAAGAGCTATTCAGTCATCACTCAATGTACCTCCATTCCATAGCAGTATGGAAATGAATGACTCACTTGATTTTTTTTAATTACTTAATATGTTTCATCCTGTTAGGAATATACTGAACAAAAGGGAAAACTTGTGGCTGCAAATGATTTAATACTTTAAGCATCAGTAGGATGTCTCAGTAACATTCTGGTCCTGCATCAACTTCATTGTGTGTTTAATCCATGCTTAAAGAAGACAATATCAGAGTAAGAAAATGGCCAGATGGACATCACTGTATATGTGATAAATATTTCAAGGAAGAAACAGGGAATCAAAGGGGAGCAGAGTCAGTCCTGGGTATTGAAATTAATTTTGGAGTTTAATGAAAATGGACAGCACAAACATATTGAGTCAAAAAGCTTCCTGCTATGGTTGATATCAGAGGCTGTTACATCTCTTGCACCTTTCCAAAGCCCTTCCCAAACCAGTGCTTATTACATCCCTTACTTCACAACCAATTAATGATATTTTGAAGCACTCTCCTATCTGACGATTGTGACAGGTTTTTGTGGACAACAGAGTCCCACAGCAAAACAGAGGTGAACGATCAGGTCATCGTTTTTGCTGGTGTTTGTTGAGGGGCCTCGCTCTGAAATAGTGTTAAATGTAGGTCCACAGGAGTCAGCCACACATCCTGTTTAGTTTGATCTTCCAAGGACCAAGGATTCAAACAATGCTCTCACTCAACAAAAAAACAAACCGCTGGAGGAACTAGGTGGATCAGCCAGCATCTGTGAAGGTAGAGGGAGAGTCAACATTTCAGATCGAGACCCTGCATCAGGACTGAGAATGTAGAGGGGAGATGGCCAGTGTAAAGAGGTGAGGAGGAGGGATGAGGCAGGGGCAGGCAGGTGATAGGTGGAGCCAGATGTGGAGGGGGATGATGAGCAGATGAAGCCAGGTAGATGGTGTTAGGGATTCAGGAGTTATGGAATTTTGTGAATTATATCAGTGCATTAATTTAAACAAGAACCAGTCTTCAGTTCCCAATGTAAATTGCAAGCTGTAATCAGCTGGAAATTAAAAGGACAGCTTTGTAAACAAACAGTACTGTCTACATAGCACAGGTTACTGGCCTACAGTAGGGGGCTGGCTGCTCAGGAGGTATGGTTTGCAAAGTCATTCTTGTCTGTATCAGCCATACAGGACGATGGGGTTATGTTAATTGGCTTACATCAAACCAGGCAACACTGGGTAAGTTATTTTGCACCATTGTGACCGAGATCGAGGACGCTCCCAGACCAGACTGATATTGTCACTTAGTACATCAAACATGGTCACGGGCATATTTGATCGATCAATAGTTGGGACATTTGTGTACACAGAGCATCAGTCCTCACAGCGTTAACTTTGGGTGTCTGGGTTCTCTGTCCTCAGAATTTTTAGACCATCCGTGTGAAGTACTTTGTCTCAGCAAAGGTGTTGAACATTCAGAGGTGTCTCCCATAGTAGATATGTAACTCGACGGGAGCACTGTCAGACTCAAAATATTGAAGCAAACGATGCCATTGTAGCTATTGAAATTGTATTGAGTCACCTGCTGTTATGTTTGTTCTTAAGAGTATAAAAACATGATGTACTTTGAGTTTGGGAGACTCTACCAAGAGGGTCTCCAGGAGAATGCCTGTTTGTTGTGATGAATAAAGCCCTTTTACATCAACCAGCTTCAGTGTCTCTCCGGTGTCTCAGCTCACAGTCACAACTGGGGCGGGGCTGGGTGGGAAGGGTGGAGCTAAAGTCAGAGGCTGGAAGGTGATATGTGGACACACAAAACAAGAGGCTGCAGGTGCTGCAATCTGATCAGTAACGAAGGTGATAAGTGGAACCAGATAAGGGAGGGAGATACCAAATCCTAGCCTGAGACTTTCCCACAACCACCCAGTTAGAGGCAAGAGTGCTCACAGATAGGCAAATTTATTTGTGCCGTTAGGAAGACGGATATTGTTATAGTAGTGTAGTGGTTAAGTTACTGAACTGGTTTTCAGAGTCCAGACCATTGATCCAGAGACACAAATTCAAACCTCAGCTTGGCAGCTGGGGAACGTGGATTCATGAAAATAAATAAATCTGGAATTAGACACAGAAAGCCAGGGAAAATAAAAAAAACTGCAGATCCTGGAAATATGAAATAAAACCAGAAAATGCTGGAAACACTTGGCAGATCAGGCAGCACCTGTGGAAGGGGAAACAGAGTTAACATTTCAGGTCAGAAACCCTCCGAATGAGGGAGGGTGGGGTGAGACACAATTCTGGCAAATGGCCTTTGACTTGACATTTTTATAAGAAAAAGCTAGCTTCAGTAACGCGAACCACAAAACTACCAATGGTTCGCTAATAAGATACGATAAGACAAGATATCTTTATTAGTCACATGTAAATCGAAACACACAGTGAAATGCATCTTTTGCGTAGAGTCTTCTGGGGGCAGCCCACAAGTGTCAGCATGTTTCCGGCACCAACATAGCATTGGTATTGGTATTGGTTTATTATTGTCACTTGTACCGAGGTACAGTGAAATATTTGTCTTGCATACCAATCGTACAGGTCAATTCATTACACAGTGCAGTTACACTGAGTTAGTACAGATTGCATTGATGTAGTACAGGTAAAAACAATAACAATATAGAGTAAAGTGTCACAGCTACAGAGAAAGTGCAATAAGGTGCAAGGTCACAACAAGGTAGAATGTGAGGTTAAGAGTCCATCTCATCGTATAAGCGAATCGTTCAATAGTCTTATCACAGTGAGGTAGAAGCTGTCCTTAAGTCTGGTGGTACATGTCCTCAGGCTCCTGTATCTTCTACCTGATGGAAGAGGGGAGGAGAGAGAATGACCCAGGTGGGTGGGGTCTTTGATTACGCTGGCTGCTTCACCGAGGCAGCGAGATGTATAGACAGAGTCCAAGGAAGGGAGGCTGGTTTCTGTGACGCACTGGGCTGTGTCCACAACTCTCTGCAGTTTCTTGCGGTCCTGGGCAGAGCAGTCGCTGTACCAAGCCGTGATACATCCAGATAGGATGCTTTCTATGATGAATCGATAAAAGTTGCACACAACTTCCCACAACTTCCGAACCTGTACGTCTTTGGAATGTGGGAGGAAACCGGAGCACCCAGAGGAAACCCACGCAGACACGGGGAGAACGTACAAATTCCTTACAGACAGTGGCTGGAATTGAACCCGGGTTCCTGGCGCTGTAATAACATTACACTAACCACTAAACTACCATGCCTGCCTTAATCCTTGCCCAGTGTAGCCTACATGTGGCTCCAAACCCTCCCAAGTGGCTGACTCTAAACTGCCTCCTCAGTATAGGGGCAATTAGAGATAGAAAATAAATTCTGGAATTGCCAGTAACATTCTTGCCGTGAACAAATACATCTTAATCAATATTTTTTTTTGTTTTGAAACTTTACCTCATTCAAATTTGCTGAACAAACACTAATGAAGGATTATTAACAGAATAAGGTAATTACCTTAACAAAGTGTTTCACGGACAATTAATAATTTTCAACCGTGGTCACCAAGATGGTGTAAGGAAACTCACAATCAACCCATACACAGTGGTGTCCAACAAACAGCTGTGAATTAGCAGAGCAGATGGTTTACTTTTATTGCTAGTGATTGAGCTGTGGATACTAATGAGGGCACATGAAGAAATCCCCTGAAGTGAGTCCACGAATATTGTCATGAGATCTTTTACATTTATCTGAGAGGATAGATGGGGCTTGGTTTAAGGTTTCATCTGAAAGCCAGTGGCTCCATAAGTGTACTACTCCTGTAGTATTTCAACAAAGTGTCAGTCTACATCATTGAGTCATAGAGCCATCCATATAGCTGAGAAACAGGCTCTACAGCCCACTGAGTCTGCACTGACCATCAAACACCCATTTACACTAATCCTACATCAGTCACTTGTATGTTATGTTAATCCTTGTTAAGTAATCAAGTGCTGAAAAAGAACTTGGACTCAAGGCTTTTGATGCAGAGGTGAAAGTGCTACCCTTGAGTCACCTTGTTAAGTAATCAAGTGCTGAAAAAGAACTTGGACTCAAGGCTTTTGATGCAGAGGTGAAGGTGCTACCCTTGAGTCAAGACTAACTCTGACACAAAAAAAAGATGTATTTACAAAGGGACACTATTTCCAAACACTAATTCGATGTAAACAATGTCACGTCTTATATAAAGGAGAGACAGGGAACAGTTGAAGAATTTGGCTCAGTACCATTAGAACAGGAGATAAGGACAATCCAGCAACCTGGAGTTCAGTCCCTGAAAATTATAGCCTTGAAACCAATGTGAATTGGTCATCCCTTCAGAGAATGAAGCCTGAGAGAAATTAGACCCAGTCAACCAAGAGCTTAATGCTATATAATTCAGACAAACAGAGGCAAAATTCAAAACATATTGGCCAGTTCTGTGAACAGAAGAGGCAGAGAGAGATTAAAAAGGTACAGCACCATTAAACAAAAGGATTTGTCCAAATGTAATTTGGGTAGAAATAGGTAGACTGAAAATTCAAACCTCCAGAAGAAATATACAAGGTAGTTGGACAACAATGAAACGAGCCCAGGAATGAGCCAATATTCACCATGCTTTTCAAAGATTGAAAATAACACATCAAAATCAAGCCCCAACACAGAATCTTCAAGGTAAATGTTCCTCAGCCACCAACCTGAGCACAGTTTGCCCCAACTTCCCAAGCCATGTCCCCAATTACTAAATGTGCTGCGCCTTCAACAACATCTACCCTCTTTTAAAGAAATGGGATATTTATTCCTGAGTCTGGGATGGATAGTGGCAGATGGACTTGGACAAAGGGAATGAGGATGTGGGACAGATGAAGGTCACATTTACAAATGAGGGTTAATGATCTCGGGTGATGAGAATATCAAAAGCAGGAGGACAATTGCCCTATTGCCCCCAAACTAACACCCTAACACTGAAGTCATCTCCATTCGGAGTACCTCTCCTTTCCCTGTTGCCTTATATGTTCAACAATCTATCTACAAACTATGATAGTCATCAAGTATGGATACATCAGTATTAATCGAACTCAAGAAGTCATTTGAAACTGTTAAAATGGAATTAAAACTCTATATAGTCATGTGCTTTCTTCACATTGAGCAGGTGGCACCATGTTTAGAAAGGACATCTCAGTTAGATATTGGCGGTTAGCAGTTCCACTGCAGCCAAAAGGGTTTGTGAGCTGGGGCTTCAGGGGTAAGCTAAGGACCAATTTGGTCATGGGACTCCCAATACATTGTGCCTGAGATCCAAGGTCTCTGGTACAGCTGAACTGGTGTACTTAATTTTAGGATTGGAAGTGAGCCATTCCAAGGCCGGATTTAATGGGTCTGGGTGGCTGATGGTCAGAGCTATGTTCAGGCCTGTGCTGTGGCCAGAGTACAGGGGTAGAAGGGCCTGTGTGTTCCTGGGGGAGGGAGGAGATCAGTGCATGTTCCTTATGATATGGGATGGGAGAGGGATCAGGCCTGTGCAGTGGTCAGGCTTTGGGGAGAGGTTATGGGGGAGATTTGTCAGAGCATGTGCCTTCTGTCAGGGGAGGGATTGGAATTAAGGGTCTGAGGGAAGAGGGGAAGTCTGAGTGTGAGCTTAGGTGAGGTGGGAGTTTGGGGGAAAAGAGGAATCAAAATCTCTGAAGACAAAAGAGACAGCAGATGCTGGAATCTGGAGCAACACAGGAACTCAGCGGGTCAGGCAGCATCTGTGGACGGAAATGGACAGTCAACATTTTGGGCTGAGACCCTTCATCTGGACTAGACAATGTCTCTGATTTACATTGTAAGGGGTCAGGGAGCAAAGAACAAAATCAACCAAGGAACAGTAATGGCAGGGACGGGGGTGCGGTGGGGGCTGGTGGCAGGAGCTCCAGAGAATTGTGAGATTGTGGGATTGGGAGTTCAGGAGCATCGTTGTAGGAGCAATGAGGTAAGGGTCAGTGTGGAGTGGAGAGGGGACCAGAATGATTAAAAAGTATCAGTCCTAACCCCGCACAGCGTTGGAGGAATCTTATTGTCCTGGGAGCATTGAACAATGATCCCTCTTGAGACAACATTGTCCAACTTCCCCTACAATGCTTCAAAAGATGTGTTGCACAGGGAATGACATCATCCCATGCGCCTCTGATGCAAAAACTGTGTTGACGTGCAAGGGTGACATCCTCAGAATTACCTGTTAAAATATCCAAACACAGAAAGACCCAGAGAAACAACATAATGTGATAAAATTTCTAAACCCATCCAGATCTTGAGGAAGCCACAGTAGAATTTAATTCCATCTGATTATTTCCCCCCTCCTGCAAGAACATTAAGGAATCAATACCTGATTTACAAATAATTTGCAAAAACTCATAGTGCACGTTGCAGTCTAAGAATATTTCCACATATATATCAGCTGGAATTAGAGACCACAAATTTATCCTAGCCTGATCAACTAATGGTTGCAAAATACTCACACGGATTGGATCATAATAATATCCAACCACACGTCAAGTGTAAAACATGCAATTGGAAAATAAAAAGCAATACAGCAACCCAGTTCTGATCTGGTGCTGTTACTTAAGTACGTAACTGGGTTTAAGCCACTGCTCATAATAATATGATTGTAAAACATGACAGGATTTCAAGATAAGATATTAATCGCTAGCTGTTTGGAGGAAGGGTTTCTCCTCCATATGTGAACAACCTGACAGCTTATTGATTACTAAATTTGCAACTCAGCCATTTAAATTGTTCTATTCTGTTGGGTTTCAAGGGCATTATTCATGTTGTAGGCGACTATAATATGAAACATAACCAGGTCATGCAGTGCTGGCACTCTCCGGCATTAGAAATTAAACTGGGACACAACATTTAATGACCTTACAAATTGAAAATGTCCATGCATACTAAGGTATAGAAAGTATGCACAATAGCAGAGAAAGCTATTAAATCTCAATTTATGTGCCTAGAAATTGGATTGCACCTGTTTATCATGCACTGATACAGGCTTACTTTTAACACCCAATCAGGTGTCTCATAAACAAAGTCACAAAGTTGGTCTGAAAGGTGCTTGCAATATCACTGGAGTAGTTAATGTTGAGAAATAAAAAGTTCTGGAAGGGGATGTGTGTGATTCCGTGGAGCCTCACCCAATTTCATGCATCTCTTGGCATTTAGAGAAGGGTGTCAGCCCTTAAAGGCACAGTCCCCTTGGTAGATGCATAACAGCAACCCACGGAGACAGAGTGACAGAGACAGACAGACAGAGACAGAGAGACAGAGAGATTCCACATTCTGCCAAAGGAACTTGCAAATCCTGGTGAATGAGATACACGACAAGAGGATCTTGTGTGTGATGGAATCAAAGAGATCCACCCGGCCCCCTGTTAAAAAATCTGGAGGGGTAACGATAGCCTCCACTGTGAGAATGACTGGACAACAGAACAATGTGGAAACCTCATGTCCTCACAAGAGATCAGGGTGCCCTGTACATCATTCCTTACACCGGTGGAGAAATCCTCACAAAAAAGTATGTTTTACGTTGAGGTTTCTTATTCATTCACTTTTCTGACACGGTTTAGGAAATTCTAGGGTGGGAAACATTCAGAAGCAATCAAACGAATTCCAAAGCTATTCAAGTATAAAAATTGTTAACTCATTTTCAATATTAATAAAACATTTAAAATATATAAAATGAAAATACTTGGCAATGCTTATAAAACACATAAACATAATACCGAACGATTTAAACAAATCCAAAAATATGAACACTTTAATCCATTACAGCTGTTCTCCACTGAGTTTCCGGTGTTGGTTCTAATAAGTGATTTCCCTGTCTAAATGCCAAGGGATCTCTGAAACTTTCTGCTCTGCTCCTGGATGTCATGAAATGACTTAAGTTGAAGTGCCGTTGGGAATTCTCCGGAAAAGTGTCGCTGGCAAGTTTATGATGTTTGCATTCACTCAGACATGTACAGAAATTACAAACTTGCTGGCACTTAATAAGGAAATAAATGCCAGTGGTACTATGCAGAAATTATTCCCGCAAAATCCAGGTCATTGCCCCAGTAGAGAGGTGTTAATGTTGTTTGGGCTTTGTGATTGTATAAGATATCTTTATTAGTCACATGTACATCGAAACACACAGTGAAATGCATCTTTTGCATAGAGTGTTCTGGGAGCAGCCCGCAAGTGTCGCCACGCTTCCGGCACCAACATAGCATGCCCACAACTTCCTAACCCGAACGTCGTTAAAATGTGGGAGGAAACCGGAGAACCTGGAGGAAACCTACGCAGACACATGGGGAGAACGTACAAACTCCTTACAGACAGTGGCCAGAATTGAACCCAGGTCGCTGGTGTTGTAATAGCGTTATGCTAACCACTACACTACCATGCCTGCCCCTGATATGGAGTAAGAGTGGGATTCAGTAACACTATAAGCATTTTTTCTCTGAAGTACAATTCTACAAGCTTTGTTAATTTAGATAATTGGCTGGATTTACAGACCCATTCATGCTTTTGTGGGTTCATATTACAAAATTACCACTCAGTGTATCCCTTTGAGGTAGCAGTGTCAAAAATATAGTAATATTCAGAGCCCTAACACATATACTGTATATTGCATCATTGATGGATTCTTCTACATAACAACATTTTCATCGCATTAATAATATTTTAGATATTAACACAAGTAAGAGTCGGGTTCTCCTCTCAGATAGCTGTATCTGTAAGCAACTTTAATTTAATGTT
The DNA here is from genome assembly GCF_009764475.1 of Pristis pectinata. Lineage (NCBI taxonomy): Eukaryota > Metazoa > Chordata > Chondrichthyes > Rhinopristiformes > Pristidae > Pristis > Pristis pectinata. The sequence goes on from NC_067422.1 coordinate 32,645,535, forward strand.
GCTGTTACAGCATAAAGTTCAAGTTCCAGAAGCAAAAGCCCAGCAAAGAAGCAAAGTTTCAACATAACTTCCTTTTGCTTAGTCTCAATAAATATAGTGCTCTTCCACTCCTTCACAGTCACAATCCAAACATACAGAGGAGCAAGACCAAATGAGTGATCAGTTCAACTCTGGAAAGCCCATTCTCCTGCTCAAGTCAGTTGTTTTCTGTGTTCTTGCAAGCCCAGGGTGAGTGGTTGGCTTGCCTCTGTCAAGTGTTCTTCCCTTCTTCTCTGTCCAGGTAACCATGCCCGCCAACTGCATAGTCTCTCTGCAATTAGCCCCTTCTTATAGGTAATAGAAACTGGTAAAGAACATCCAGCTCCTTGCATCTGCACCATCATTCAAAATGTCATGGTTGATCTTTTACCACAGTGCTACATTCCTGCACTAATCCCTTTTCATTTGATTCCCTTAATACCCAAGTATCTATCAATCTCTCTTTTGAATCTGTTCTGTATTAGTGTAGCAGTTAGCATGACACTATTACAGCGCCAGTGACCTGGGTTCAATTCCGGCCGCTGTCTATAAGGAGTTTGTACGTTCTCCCCATGTCTGCATGAGTTTCTTCCCAGATTCTAACGACGTTCGGGTTAGGAAGTTCTGGGCATGCTCTGTTGGCAACGGAAGTGTGGCGACACTTGCAGGCTGCCCCCAGAACACTCTGCGCAAAAAAGATGAATTTCACTGTGTGTTTCGATGTACATGTGACTAATAAAGATATCTTATCTTGTAATGCTTGGACTATCAAAAATGCAACTGGTTCTGGCTCAACTCCCCAACATTTGATAAAGGGTATTTCTTATTCCATGACTTATCCATAGATTGATTCATTTTCTTAATTTGCTCTCAGATCCAGCTGATGTAAATATAGTTCATTTATCTTTAAATTTCCTCCTCTCGAGCTGATCCATCCTTTTAACTACTGCTGCTCACACGATGACATTAAACGCAGAATTACAATTTTTAGGCTTGTGATAATGGGCTTTGGAGGGGACCTTGCCCATGAAGGTGCTCCTGTCGCATTGTTGCATCTGTCCATCTCAATGGGGATCAACAACTGAACCTCCACTCCCATCCAGTGTACAAGGTTCCAAAACCCACCACTCTCTGGATGAAGGAATTACTTCCCATCGCAATCCTGAATGGCGATCCCTTATTTTGAGATGGTGATCCCTGGTACTGCACTCCCCGGCAAAGGAAGGCATTAACCCTGTCAAACCCCATAAGAATTTTGTACACTTCACATGAGGTCGCCATTTGTTCCTCAAAATTCCAGAGGGTATAGGTTCAGTCTGGTTAATCTCTCTTCATATCTCAGTTGATTGCCCAGCTGGTTATGTGATCAACAGTAGGTTGTACTTTTCCTCCCATTTCCACTTCAACAAGATTCTATTATCAGTAAGTAGCCAGACAGTTTAAAAAAAATGCTTGTATTGCAGATTCAAGGTCAAAGTCAAATCACATGCTGCTTGCAAGATTATTGAATCCCACATTGCTGACTCAAGCTCTTTGTGTTCCAGAGCATTCTGGCATATCAAATTTAGTCAAGACTGCACACACATTTAAGTCAAGCACTCCTCCTTGCACATCTCACTGATTGGACAGCACTCAGATGAGACTGAATGCATCATGGACTATCTCTATGCTTGTATGTTTAAGGTTGGTTGGAGGTCACTCCTTCATTTGATAAAGTGGTTGAATCTCTTCTTGGAAGTTGCCAAAATAGATGGTGGTAGCTAACATAAAATCTGAATACACTATTTACCTAAGACCCATTTGCAAGCCTAGAAATTATAGAGGACAACAGTGGAGTCACAGATAATCCATGCAGATCAGCAAAGTGCAATAAAGTCACAGAAGCACCACTGTAAGCAATACTGCCTCCAAGCCACACCATTCCAGCATTGGACACACAATATCCTATTTATTGTTATCAAGCCAAAATGTGGAATTTGGCAACCAAAATCATTGTGAGAACAACAGCACCCAAAATGGATGGAGCAGTTTAGGAAGGAAAACAATTTAAGAGGGGGCAATAAATGCAGCCATATTAACATCACTTGCATCTGAGAGCAAAAAAAATAAACCAATCTGTGGATGAGTCACTGAGTGAGAATACCGTTTATGAAATGTGTGGGATCTGAGCCAGAGCTAATTGCATTTTCAATTCCCCAAGAACCATTCAACCACTATTAATGGCAGTAGAACAGAAGAAATAAAACCACTGCCATGATCTCAAAAAAGAACAAATAGGGTTAAGGAGATTCAGTCTCTGCAGTCTATACATCTCCAGCCAAAAGCCCAGATCCACTCTCATCCCAAAGCAGTTAAATGAGGAAGAAAGGATTGCTGCAGAATCCATTTGTCTGCATATTGTGTATCAAAAATTCAATAGACATAAAAAACCTGGAGATCATAAGGAAGGTAATTGTAAATAAACAAAGTCAGCAAAATTTTATATGATAGCAAATAATTACATAGAACCGCAATAGGGCAGAGATCAGGGCATTAGAAACAGAATTACATACATTGACCCTTGTAGCAATCAGGCACGTAGATGTGAGGAAGCGCTTTTGTAAATGAAAGATTCACCATTCAGTGGAATGGTTTCATTTTGAATCAATGTTAGGATTTATTTCAGCTGATGGACTGTTCACATTTGTAGGGCTCTGCCACTATCACGACTTAATCTGCACGCAAGCCTTGTTTCTTTCCTTAATGTAGGTTCATGGGTAACAAATGATTCTGTAACAAATCCATAAGGCAATTTACAAGAAACATATTTATTCAGGGAGTGATTTGAACATGTCATTTCCCAACACCCAAGAGTGCTGATCCTCCTAATCAACTTGCTCCCTTCCTGTTGTATTTTAATCTCAGATCTGGTCTTCTGTGAAGGTTGTGGGGTCCAAGTCACTGAATATACTCTGGACAGATTTCTAGCCACGAAAAGATGTTAAGGTGTGTGAGGAAAGAGCAGGAAAATGGTATTTAGATAGCCGATCAGCCATGACATCCAAAGTTAAATAGTATCTTGTTCTAAACACATTCTATCAGCAATAGTGGGAGGTTTGGAGTGAACACAAAACAAACGATCACATGTAACATTTTAGTTTCTGCCAGATACTGCCCCAAATCTCTGTATAAAGCCACCAGAATAGTTGTACAAACTGGAATTGTTTTTATATTTGTTCTCAGGGTATAGGTGATGTTGGCAAGATCACATTAATTGCCTGATGTTAGTTACCCATATAAGGTGGCGGTAGTTTGTACAATGTGGTGACATGTTGAGCCACTTCAGAGGGCATTCAGAGTTAAGAGTGCATGTGGGACTGGATCACACATAGGCCTGATAGGTTGTGAGAGGAGGTTAGAAATGCAGTTGTGTTCTTCACTGGTACCATCTCACATAATACCAGAGCTAAGGCAAATCATAATGTAACAGTGAGACATTGCGCTTATGACCTCGGGAACACAATATGAAGTATTGCCCATGAGCTTACACTCAATCATCGACAAAATGATGGAAGGTGCCATCACTAGTGCGGTCTGGTGTTACTTATTCAGCAATAACCTTCTCCACTAGGATCCAAACCTTAACACAGTCTTAGTCCAAACATGGACCAGAGAAGTGAATTCTAGAGGTGAAGTGAGAGTGTGACTGAGCACGGCATCAAGGTTAAACTTAACGATATGGGTCAAGGAGAAAGCACTCCACTGACCAGAGCCATTTCTTACAAAAAGGAAGATGGTTGTAGCTGTGGCAGGTCAATCACCTCAGCCCTAGGACATCATTGCTGGACTTCCTCAGGGCAGTGTCCTAACCCCAGACTTCTATAGCTGCTTCGTCAATGGCCTTCCTTCCATGATAAGGTCAGACGTGGAAATGTTCACTAATGCTTGCATCATGTTCAATTTCACATAACTCCTCAGCAAGAGCAGAAGTCCATGGCTCGGTGCAGTAAGACCTAAACAACATTCAGATATGTGCTGATGTGGTAAGTGGCATCCGTACCACAAAAAGTACAAAACAATAACCAGCTTGAAACAGATTCTAACCACCTATTTACTTTGGCATCACACCGCTAGGTCCTCATCATCATCAGCTTTCGGGGTCACCATTGATCAGAAACTCAACTGCACCAGCCACATCAATGTCATGCTTACAAGAGCAGGTCAGAGGCTGGGTAACCTGTGGTGAGGGACCCATCTAACACCCCAAAGCCTTTCCACTGTCTGCAAGCCACAAGTCAGGAGTGTGGTGGGATACTCTTCACATGCAGCTCCAACAACATTCAGGAAGTTGGGCTGCACCCAAGACAAAGCAGCCAGGTGATTGACACAGAGTGGTTACAGTGTGTGGCTTCTACAAAATGCCCTGCAGTTACTCACCAGGGCTATTCCAATACTACCTCAAAAATCAACCACCTCTATTGTCAAGAAATCCACAGCCCATTGACCCCAGGTTATGATATTCTGAAGTACATAAGGTAGGACATTGAGACATAGAGTCAACAGCACAGAAACAGGTTGTTCCACCGAACTCATCCATGGTGATTCAGACGCCTGACTGAGCTGGTCTATTTGCCTGCATTTGGTCCACATCCCTCTAAGTCTTTCCTATCCATGTAACTGTCCAAATGCCTTTTAAATGTAATAATTGTACCCACCTCCCCAACTTCCTCTGGCAGCTCATTCCATATACCCACCACCCTCTGTATAAAAAAAGTTGCCCCTCAGGTCCCTTTCCTCTCTCAGTTTAAACCTATGCTCTCCAGTTTTGGACTCCCCTACCCTGGGGTAAAGACTGTAGCTATTCACCTTACTTATGCTCCTCATGATTTTACAAATCTCGATGAGGTCTCCACTCAGCCTCCTACACTCGAGGGAGAAAAGTCCTAGCCAATCTAACCTCTCCTTATAACCCAAGCCTTCCAGTCCCAGTATCATCCTCGTAAATCTTTTTTGCACCCTCTCCAGTTTAATGACATCCTTCCTATAGCAGGACAACCAGAATTGCACACCGTACTTCAAATGTGGCCTTACCAGCACCTTGCACAGTGGTAACATGACATCCCTATACTCAATATTCTGACCAATTAAGGCAAGCATGTCAAACACTTTCTTCAATACCTTGTCTACTTGTGTAAGAACTGTGTACCTGCACCCCTAGGTCTCTCTGTTCTACAACACTCCCCAGGCTCTATCATTAACCGAGTAAGTCCTGCTCTGATTTGTCTTACCAAAATGCAACACTTCGCATTTATCTGAATAGAACTTCATCTGAAATTGCAAGGCCCCTGACCCAGTTGACCAAGAACCTGTTGTAATCTTAGATAGACTTCTTTACTGTCCATCAATCTTAGTGTCATCTGCAAACTTATGAACCATGCCACCTATATTCTCACCAAATTGTTGGTATAAATGACGAACAACAGTGGACCCAGCACTAGTGTCTGTGGCACTGGTCACAGGCCTCCAGTCTGAAAAACAACCTTCCATAACAATCCTCTTTCTCCTACCATCAAGCCAATTTTGAATCGAATTAGTTAGCTCAGCCTGCATCCCATGTGATCTAACATTCCGGACTAGCCTACCATGCGGGACCTTGTCAAAGGTCTTGGTAAAGTCCATACAGATAGCGTCTACCACACTTCCCTCACCTACCATCTATCTTCTTGCTCATTGGTTGGTCATACATTGTAAGAGCATAGAATGTCCTCCATGATGACCAGCTATTGCAGAGGCCACAGAGTTAGTGGGTTGAGGAGAGAATCTCCAAAAGTGTGGGTGAACATTGGGATGGGATTAGGAGACAGGATCAAGGGGTCAGGCAGAGGACATTAGTGAGATAACAGGGTGGTTAGGCAATGTGTTGGGGTTGTTTGGGCAGAATATTCAGGAGTTTAGGTTGATTATTTGGGGATCAGTCTGACCATGTGGAGGGTCATGTGGAAGTTCGGAAGTTATGGATGGATTATTCAAGGGCATCAGGCAAATAATTCAGGGGATCAGGCAGAAAGTTTGGAGGTTTGGGCAAATAATCAGGCTTTGCAAAGAACAGTGGTAGCAAAGGGAGAGGGGATACAGTAACATGAGAAGGCGAAAAAGGCACCTACTCAGAGGAAGATGGGCAACTTCAACTCTCCAGCAACAGCCCAGGTAGGACCAAGGTCTTTAACTAATACTGCAGGAGGCCTCAGTCCTCCAGATCTGGCCTGACTCAGTGGTCCCACAGACAGCTCTGTCTGTCCTTTGACATAATTGCAAATAGCCAGTATTATCTTTACCTCAATGCAACAACCACATCAAAGGTGGCACCAGTTTTGACAGGTATTTGACCGAAAATGTCCCTCCAAGTCCAAAATGTTTTGACACCCTGGCTCGATATTGTCCTACAGCTCTAGAGTGCCCCTTCTTCTGGTGCTAACTTATTAAAGCTAAAAACTTGTGAATCAAACTAAAGATAGAAACCTACAATGGGAGATCTCTTAGTTCCTGCATCTTTACAAATTAAAAGAGAAAATGGTGTAAAGAGGCTTATATTTGACTTGGTCCATAATCCAAGCCATTCAACTGCACTTTCCCTTGCCCTGAAACTGCTGTTAAGTTGCTGTTAAGAGCAGGCACAGTAGTGTAGTGGTTAGCATAACGCTTTACAGCGCCAGCGACCCAGGTTCAATTCTGGCTACTGTTTGTAAGGAGTTTGTATGTTCCCCCCAGGTCTGCGTGGGTTTCCTCCGGGTGCTCCGGTTTCCGCTCACATTCCAAAGACGTACGGGTTAGGAAGTTGTGGGCATGCTATGTTGGTGCCGGAAGCGTGGTGACACTTGCAGACTACCCCCAGAACACTCTGCGCAAAAGATACATTTCACTGTGTGTTTTGATGTACATGTGACCAATAAAGATACAGCTAGATAACCAATCTCTTTGATAGATTAAGTTGCTTCTCATGAGCAAAGCCAAAGCAAAGGACTTTGGCTTTATTAGTCTTATTTTATCTTACAATGGATGAAGTGAGGAAGAGACCTGGAGCAGTGAAAGTTAATGAAATACTTCCACCAAGGAGGGCAAAAATATGAGAGTATACAAAGTCCTTTGCTTTGGCTTTGCTCATCAGAAGCAACTTAATCTATCGAAGAGATTGGTTATCTAGCTGTATTAATTTGTAACATCCCTAAGGCATTCAGAATTAATCTCACCAATATACATCCATTTCAGACACAGATCTGACTTCTATTCAATAGGTTTTGTAGTTACTGTTGCTGTTATTTTCCAATCTCTAGATTGTGTATTTAAATTCCAATTGAGTTTGAATGATCCAGTCAATGCTGATTGTAGCAACACAATCAAACTGCCTTAATAACCTCTGCAAGTGAATTCATCAACCAGACCTACTGATAGTTGGTGTAATTGGTATTTACTGCCAGTCATAATTTAGAAGGAAATAAACAAATGCTAATGCACAGTCATTCCTCGTTGACCAGACAGGAAAGTGTTAATTCACTCCCTCAGTGATTTTTTTGTATCCTAATATGGGGCTGATAGGATCAACTCAAACTGAACAACGTGATTGAGCTAGTATTTCAATGAACAAGGCTCCAGATCATTCACTGCAGATCAGACAGTAACCCCCAGATGTTCATTATACTGAGAGTCCGGGAAAGAGGATAAGAATTCATGAGTTTACGTTGGTCAGGATAACAAGCCTGCTTTTTTAACAGCTTTCCCCAATTATTGCTCCATCCCTCTCAACAGCCACACCCTCCCAGCCACTGGTGCTTCTGCCTTCTGCTTGCTGGTTCAGTGTAGACCTGCCGTTTCCAATCCAACCCCCTCAGAGATACTGCTCAAGGGATGCTAATTGTGTGTCAGCATTATCATAGTACTCTTCTCACCCCAGCTGGTGAAACTGCCTAGAACGGGAGCTTCAAATGATTAGAAGATCAGAGCTGCTTTAGAAAAAAATAAATTTCATACGCTGCAACATCAGCAATCAGAAATGAAAGTGGCCTGTTGATGCTAGTTTATTTTTTGATCATCTTTCAGCTTCTAAGCCAGAATTTATTGCCCATCCCCTGAATGCCCTTGAACTAAATGGCTGGTTAGGCAATTGCAAAGTCAACCACATGGGATTGGTATGGGATCACATATATAGCAGATTGTGTAAGGATGACAGATTTCCTTCCTGAAAGACATTAGTGAACTAAATGTCTTTTTTAAGAGAATCCAGTAGGTTTTGCAGTCATCGTTGCTAAGATTAGCTGTTATTTTCTAAACTCCAGACAGTGTATTTAATTTCCAAACCTTCCACTGTGGGATTTGAACTCAGGTCTCTGAGTTAACAGTGCAGGCCTCTGCATTAGTAACTATGCCAAGCAAGTTTTTATGCTCCTGATTAAAACTCCGAAGGGCTGATGGAAGCTGATAGCAATAGTGGAAGATCAATGAACATTCTCCAAATTTAGATAAATCACTTTTTCTTTTTGTTTGCTTCAGAAATGCCCATTTTTTCCTGCCATCAGTTTGGCTCATCTTTTCCTTTTTTTATATGGTCTGGCTTGTTGGGCATGTCTGCAGCCTTACCATTAACACACGTGATAAGAAAGAAGTATAATTTGATCTTAATTGCCCCTTAACTGCCACATTAGGTCATCCTGTGTCAACCTATCAAAGAACATAGAAGAGTACAGCACAAGAACAAACCCTTCAGACATTCCAAGATGGCGCTGGAGTGTGGCGACTCTTTGCAAGATGGCTTCAACAGATCTATTCATTACATTTATTATAATCGTTACTACCTCTGTGTATTTATATATGGAATGATCTGTCTGGATGGCAAGCAAATAAAAACTTTTCACTGTATCCGAGTACATGTGACAATAACAAACCAATTACCAATTACCATGATACCAATCTAAACTAATCCATCTGCCTGCACATGGTTCGTGTCCCTCCATTCCCTGCCTGTTCACGTGTCTGTCTAAATGCCTCTTAAGCATTACTATTGTATCTGCTTCTACCACCACCTCGGAAGCATGTTCTAGGCACCTACCACTCTGTGAAAATAATTTGCTTTGTGCATCTCTGTTAAACTTTCCCCCTCTCATCTTTAACCTATGCCTCTATATTTGACATTTCCACCCACTGAAGAAGATTCTGACTATTTACCTAATCTACGTCTCTCGTAATGTTATATACTTCTATAAGGTTACCCCATAGACTCTGACCCTCCAGAGAAAATAATCCAAGTTTTTTCAGCCTCTCAAATCTAATACTCTCTAATCCAGGCAACATCCTGGTGAACATCTTCTGCACCCGCTCCAAAGCCTCCACATCCTTCCCGTAATGCAGCGACCAGAATTGCACATAATACTCCAAATGTGTTGTAAATGGTCATGAGATTGTCACATTGGCTGCCTGCCACTGCCACTAGGCATGGAGGAGAGTTGCATCACTCTGATTGCAGCAGACAAATTCAATTGATGTGCAAATGCCAGGATGATGCATTTCTATCAATAACTCGATAACATTTCCAGATGCTACATGTACATCAAGAGCCAAGAGGTAATGTTGCAGCTCTATGAGACTGGTTAGACCAAACTTGGAATATTGTGTTCAGTTCTGGTCACCTCACTATAGGAAAGATATGGAAGCTTTGGAGAGGGTGCAGAGGAGATTTACAAGGATGCTGCCTGGATTGGAGAACGTGTATTATGAGGAGAGGTTGAGCGAGTTAGGGTTTTTCTCTTTGGAGCGATGGAGGATGAGAGATGACTTGACAGAGGTGTATAAGATTATGAGAGGCATGAGAGACAGAGTGGACAGCCAGCATCTTTTCCCCAGGGTGGTAATGACCAATACTAGATGTCACCGTTTAGGGTGCATGGAGGAAAGTTCAGGGGAGATGTCAGAGGTAGGTTTTTTACACAGAGAGTGGTGGGTACCTGGAATGCACTGCCGGGGGTGGTGGTAGGGGCTGATATGATAGGGTCATTTAAGAGACCCTTAGATAGGCAGATAGATGAAAGAAAAATGGGAGGTTATGGGAGGTGAAGTAGAGAGGGGATAGATTGAATGTGGATAAGGTTCATATAGGCTGGCACAACATCATGTGCCAAAGGGTCCGTACTGCTCTATTTTGTTCCATGTACCAATATTTTAACCCACAAATATAAAAGGGCTGAGACATTGTGCTGGTCATCAAGTCTACTGCACCCTAATGAGGCTGGTCCATCACAACCAGTTGCTTCCACCTGCATCACAGCTATGTTACCATCTGGAAGAGTGATGAGGCAGCTGTTCATTTGCTCCTTGCTAGTTTTACACAATCATCAGCTGTATTACAAACCCACAGTTCTGCTCGAATTCTTGCTGGAAAGGGCAAACTAGGTCTTGTGTGACTGCACTTAGATTTCTTGTAAACCTTTGCCTTGATTTATTGCCCTGGGAATTACATTAATCCAAAACAATCATGCCTGTGCATCTCCAGATTTCACAAGCAGCATTAACAAGCAACTCCCTGCAGCAGAAGTTTCAGGTGATATATGTATTTCAGTGAAGGTGATAATGGAACTAGGTCATTGCATTGGCTTTTTATTTCATCTAGCAGCAATTCTAATGATTCAAAATTCATAATTCAAGGCCGAATATACTGAACTGCCACAGATTAATTCAATACAGGAGAGAATGATGTCTGTATACATGCTTCAAACCAACTGAGTTACACAAGGACAAGAGCAGCCCAGCACATAATAAGCATTCTTACATCATTCACAGGGGTGTTCCCATTTGTCCTTGTTCAAGCATTTTCAGGTTGCCCAAAACCATTCTTTGCAATAGCTTCAAAATTATATCTATGGGATTCTAAAAAGGACATTGGCTTTATCGTTTTTTTGAAAGAGGAGCTTACGGTCACACAAGAAGCTTTGTGACCTCACTGGATATGACAATGTGAGAGGTTAAACCCTTGCATGCACATGCACACACACACATGCACAAACTCACACACATGTGCATGGCCTGAACATGCACACCCACACACATGCACATGCATGCACGCACACACTCATACACACACATGCATGCACACAGACACACACACAATTGCTTACTTACACACACACACACACACACACACACACACACACACCTGCATGCAGATACATGTGCATGCACAAACAGTAATTCTAACACTTTGCAATAATGTTTTCCCTTTGTCTTTCAGGATAAAGTTATCCCAGGGACTGGAGTCGGACTCTCTCATACTGACAGACTAAGAAAGCTGAAGAGAGGGTCCTCTTCCTTTGAAAGGATTCCAGGGAAACCAAGCCCACGCACCTAGTGTCACAGAAGAAGCCCTCATTCTCCCATTGTGGGTATCTCCTGCCCTTTACAATCCATCTGTCCCTCTTTGTAATGAACGGGCTGTCCATGAATGTGCTGGGCCCTCCCACAAACAGCCCCATGCACTCAACGTAGCTGTGCTCTTTTGTGTCTTCACTTTTGCCGTCTGTCAGGACAGTGGGGGAGATCCACCTCCCTCCTACCCACCTGCCATTTCCCCACCTCCCTGGCACAAGGACAAAGATCATCTGAGAGGAATGGGGAGGAAGAAGATGCAGCAGCAAAGGAGGAGGAGAAGCAGATAGAACATTTGAACTTAACACCAGTGAGAATGTGTTCGGACACTGGCACTGTCAGCATCAACTAGGGTAGGGTAGAGTGACTCTTCTCCTGGAAAGCACTGGACACAAGTGGATGGACTCAAGCTAGAGCCAAAGAGGAGCAAAGATGCCAGCTCACAGGAGGAGAAATTTGCACATCAGTACTGTCCTGAAGGTTTTAGATGAGGACATTAATAGGGGAGCATAAGGCTAGCACAGGTACATGATCAAACGCTCAGCGTGCTGTTCTGCTTGCCTGTCAGATCAAAAATCCAAGCCATTGCTTCTTCCTCCACATCCCTTCCAGACGATCTTTGTGCTGGAGGAGGTGGGTAAATGGGTGGGAGCATGGATCATCTCCAGCCTCGTGCAGAGTCAGGGGAGTGGCCAATTCCACAGTGGAAGTAGAAGCACTGCATTACCAGCTGGTGCCAACCCTTCCACCTTGCACTGACTAATGAATCAGACTTTTCTTCCATTGAGGTGATGGCAGAGACCATCCAAAGTCTCTTTGCTCCTGTGGAGCTTATATTTGATCCAATCGGAGCTCTACTTATGGTCATCTGGGGCCAGGTTAGTGTTGGTCTGCCTCACATTTTTCTTCAGGTATGGAGAGATGGCAACTGAGAACAGACGGTTCTCCACCAGTAGTAAATTGCTGGTCTGTGCTAACAGAGAACTAACACCTGGAGAACACTGTCACCACCATGGAGTGTTCTGCTGTGCTGTGGGATTTAGTCAGAGTTGACATAGATCTTGAGCAATTGACAGCAGAGATGCAGCCCATATCTTCCTGATCCTGGGAGAGTCCCATTGGCATTGAGGACCATGAAAGTGCTGATCTGTCCCAGTATATCAGTGGCAAATGCAATGTTGGCGTTCATTTCTGGAGGACTAGAATATAAAAGCAAGGATGTACTGCTGAGGCTTTATCGTGCCTTGGTCAGACTGCATTTAGAATATTGTGAGCAATTTTGGGCCCCATATCTGAGGAAGGATGTGCTGGCCCTGGAGATGGTCCAGAAGAGGTTCACAAGAATGATCCCAGGAATGAAAGGATTAACATACAAGGAGCATTTGATGTCTCTGGGCTTGTACTCAATGAAGTTCAGAAGGATGAGAGGGGATCTCATTGAAACCTACTGGATCTTGAGAGGCCTGGACAGAGTGGATGTGGAGAGGATGTTTCTATTAGTAGGAGAGTCTAGGATTAGAGGGCACAGCCTCAGAATAAAGGGACATCCATTTAGAATTGAGATGAGAAGGAATTTCTTCAGCCAGAGGATGGTGAATCTGTGGAATCCATTGCTACAGAGGGCTGTGGAGGTCAAGTCATTGGGTGTATTTAAGGCAGAGATTGAAAGGTTCTTGACTGGTAAGGGGGCTAAGGGTTATGGGGAGAAGGCGGAAGAATAGGGTTGAAAATAATATCAACCATGATTGAATGACAGAGCAGACACAATGGGCCGAATTACCTAATTCTGCTCCTATATCTTATGGTCTTATGGTCTTCTTAGGCAACGTCCTTGCCTCAGCCCCACAGCGTTAACCCACCCCTTTAGTCAGTGTCTCATCCTTTCAGGGCAAGAGACTATCCTGATCATCCACTCCAGGCGGTCAGAGTCCTTCCAAGTGCCTGGACCCAGCTTTCCGCCGGCTTGGGCAGGGTGAAACTATACCATACTGTTAGCCCTAGTAAGTCAAGCTGGATGGCACACTGAAAGGAGTAAGCACTAGGAAATGTACTCGGATGCATTATTATTATTAATGCATATGTAGTAAGTTTTATTTTAGTTGATATTTTGTTCATTAAAAACTTTATTTTGATCATTCAAGTGCCAAGAGGTGCAAACGGAATGATTTTGAAGACATGTAGAAATTGAATCAATGCATTCTTCAATACTCTCTCTCTCTTTGGAACTCTTATTGTTCCCCTACTTGTTCAATGTTCTTCAAAGCACAGGCATCATGCGTGATATCATTAATTATTTGAGAGCTAGTATCCAAGGCATCTTTCTATTCATCAAGGAGATGGAAAAATGATGGTGTTCTTAGCTGTCATATGCCGATAGCATTAGGTGGAACCACATAGTGAGTGAGTCTCCTTTGGGCCTGATCTGTTGCAGAGGGCTCCATTTTATGTCAGATGCTTGCATTCATTGCAGTTATCAACTGATGAAATCAATATCTCTCCAATTGTGCATTCAGCAATTAACCCAGACTCCATAAGCCAATGCACTGTTTTAGAAACTCCCTGACAAGCTGAGAACCTCTATATTTTGCACAGTTCATGAGGTCAATGTTACTGACATCTCAAGTGCAATGTGAGGGTGTTCGTTGGAACAGGTCTCCATCTCAGCTTGTGGCACCTCAAGCCTTAAATGTGTTATAATTCAGTCAACCAGAGAATTCTGTCTGGTCTGTGCATTTATCAGGATTGTCTACAAAGATGAATCAACGTGTCAATGCACATACCACCCACTTTTTCCGAAGTACTGCCATTGCTCCTGCCTGATGTGGCTGTATCAGCCTGAATTAGTGTCAATCATGCGGACCACAACATGCATAACCAAAACATTTTAATCCACCTAGTGGTTCATCAGTGACTGGGCTAATACCTGCTTTCTCAGAACTATTCCTACTGCCTGAGCAAGCAGCCCTGGCATTCTGAGAGTCTGGTGTAGTTCAAGAGCTCACAAAAAGCACCTTGCACTTACATTGCTAGTTTCAACTTCCAAATTCATTGCTGCTGAATGGTGTGGCGACTGGAATTTGCCAAGCAATGCAGACAACCTAAGGATAAAAGAGACATGGCACTGATCACAAGACATTTTCTCTCCTTGCTGACCAGTCAATGAGTGGTGGACCTTGTGATTCATGAAGAGCTTCAGGTTCTGAAAGGAGACCCAAAGTGCCCCATAAGTGGAACCGAAATCCCCCTGACCCTTCCGTAGCTCACAATATTGGCAAATCCACACTTCCACACGGGCAATGTCTCTGCTGAAAAAACAGTAAAGTCCCTTCTCCTTGAACAAGCAGAGAAACATGGGATAGGTCAGCCTTCAGTGCCCTTGGAATAATCCAAACTTCAGAGTGACAGAGACCTTGATTTCCTCACATAGACCTGTCCAGATATGGATGTGTGACTGGAAGTATGCCGCAGAAAGTCACAGAAACCTTTAGACACTTGAGAGAATGCTCTTCAGAAAGTTAAGTATGGGCAGGTGCTTGTTGCCTTCATACGCATGCATGTGTGTCTGTCCATGAACATCTGTCCGTGTGCAGGTACATGCTTGTGTGCAAATGTGCAAGTTTGTTTGTGTGTGTCTGTGTGTGTATGTGCAAGTGGATGGATGCATGCCTGTGTGCAGGTGTGAGCATGTTTGTGTGTGTGTGTGTGTGTGTGTGTGTGTGTGTGTGTGCATGCGCGCGTGCACATGAGAGTGTATGTGTTTAAGATGGGCATAGAAACATAAGGTGGTGGGGAGGTGATTGTTAGAGACAGCAAGACATGGTCTCAAGACTGAGATCTGAGCACATTGTGGAGTTGTTCAATTTGTTCACATGTTCATTGACCCTGACCATGTGTCATTACAAACTCCTTTAATCACCAAGTATTGGGGCATGTCTCACTGCATTGATTTCCATGGCAACCACCTCCCTCTGGCACTTCGCCTCAGGCTTGGAGGTCTTTTTCAGTCCACAAGAGTGCAAGACCTTCCTCCAAGTCGCCACTTTTTCAACAGGTCCGCAGCTCTTTCTCAGAGTACTGGGAGCTCTGCAAACTTTCCAACGAATTCCAGCAGTGGTTGCAGTCAGTAAGCACCCTCTCATTTAACAGATGCAGACGTGATTTGTGCAAGTAATATTCACCATGTATATTGGAAGTTACCCTCTATTGTTCAGGTTTAACTTGAAGAATATCATTACATTTGCTGCATACATGTTCTAATCATTGCACAAGGTGTACACAGGAAGTTCAGGTGCAAGTCGTACTGGGCCAGACAGGCATAGGTCAACTGTGCATCACCATTTTCCAGCATGGCTTGTGTTTAGGCCTTTGTCTCCAATGCAAGGAGGTATTTCTTTGCTGGTAATTAACAATCTTTACACTGTACCCAATGTCTGCCTCTCAAAGGAAATTATACCATCTCTCCTCTTTACAATATTCTGACCAGATGACCCCCACTATTTTGCTATGTGCATAGCACTAGTAACTCGTTACTATTACATAAAACCAGAACATGCACCCAATGTGATTTAGCCTGTTCACACCTTATGTTTCAACAACTATTAGGAACAATGAGTTGTTGAATAAGCAACATAGGGACCCAGTTCTTCCTACAGTCATCCCAGCCCCCATCACCCTGTTTCTTTCCCCCTTCGTCCACCCACTCTACCTGTCCATCATCCACAAACACGTCCCACTAGTTCCCCTCCCTCCACTGTCCCCACCTGCCCTCCCCACCTCCCTCACTTGATTCCGTGCTCCACCTCCCTCTCCTATCAGATTCTATCATTTCAGCCCTTCCACTATCACCACTCAGCTTCTGTCACTGCCTCCACTCTCGCCTCCTCCATCTGCCTATCACCCCTCCTCACCTGGATCCACCTATCACCTGCCAGCTCTTGCTCCACCCCTTCCCTCCACCTTTTTATACTGGCTATCTCCCCTTTATCTTACAGTCCAGATGAAGGGTCTCGACCCAAAACATCCATTGTCTGTTTCTCTCCAGAGATGTTGCCTAACTCATTGAGTTCCTCCAGCATCATTTGTGTTGCTGCAGAATAATCAACATGTTCACAGTGAAGAAGGCTACTTAAACATCTTATCTACACTTACTGTTGGAGTTTATTCACTATATTCCCATTATCCTGCTCTCTGTTGCCAAGTTTAATATTTTGTCTCATGTATTTACAAGTGCTAGTTCCATTGTTTTTTTTTATCCTGGTAGTGAGCATGTGAATGGCAGATCAATGAAGGAAAATTATAGCCTTACTAATCACTAAGGCCTTTTCCAATGGGATCAACACATCAGGCAACTAATTCGTTCACAAATACTGTGACCACTTCACTTCAATTGCCCATTGTGGTAAAGTACCCATAACGTCCCTGTAGAAGGAATACAATCCTATTACAGTTCATGCAGATATAAAAGCAATTCTTCCCTGTCAATGTCAGAGACAAGGCAGAAATTGCCATTTGATTATTCTCCTGGACTGACTACAGCCTACCCTTTCCTGTATTTCATGGAAGTGCCTCTTTAACATTCCACTAAATGTAATCCTGATATTTCATCAGCTGGTGATGCTTATATTCATAGTGGCAACTGTAATTACACTCAGCATTAAATCTGCTGATGTGAGTCCCCTCAACCATACACTATTCATGGTTACTAGATGACTGAGCATTGTAACACTCTCTGAAAGTCACATCCATTCCTAGGTTCTGAACCTGGGTCTTAAACCATTTAATTGCCATTAAGGAAAGTGAAACACATTTTCAAGTCAGGACCTGTGCAAATAGATCTCTATAAGAAAAAAAATGCTCAGTTAAATGGTGACAGCTTGTGGCAAAAAGATAAAAGACAGAGTTATAACTGAGAATGTGGGCAGCACATCCATTTATTTCATTCTGAGGAAGGAGTTTGTGTGAATTACATGTTGTAGAAACAAAATATTTCTCCAGATGCCTCGAGTTCAGGCTCTGCACTGGGGATTACATTTGCTCATTTATCTTAAACATTTTGTACTTCACCATCAGGAAGTAGAATCAGGCTCTTCCTGTCTACTCCACCATTCTGTATAGATGGCATGCAAAACAAAGTTTTTCACTGTACCTTGGTACATGTGATAATAATAATGAATGGATTTACCAATTTACCATTCAATAAGATCACGGCTGATCTTCTACCTCAGCACCACTTTCCTGTACTAATCCCATATCCCTTGATTCTCCAAATATAATGAAGTCAAACATCGTCTTTAATGAATATAGTCCTGAATGAGCCTTCACAGCCTTCATGGGTGGAGAATTTGCAAGGTTCACTACCCTCTGGGGTAAAGAATTTTCTTCTCATCTCTGTTCAAAATGGGTAACTGCTTATTTTGAAACTGTTACCTCTGGTTCTGGGAACAGCATCACTGCATTCATCCTGTCAATGCTCTTAAAGGTTTCATGTTTCAATGAGATCACCTCATTCTAAACTCAAGAGGGTTTGCTTATCCTCTTCTCGTACAAGAGACCCCTCACCTTAGGAACTGGTTAGAGAGACAATGAAATTTCCAGCAGACTAGTATTTCTCCAATTGTCATGCTTCAACTCACTTTAGAAGTCTCTGACCTTTACCCCTTTCTCTTCCCTCAAAGTTCTCAGTAAACATTTGAGCCCTCACCCTCTCATCCCTCAATTCATTCTGGCGGTATTTCGTCATCTTCCTTTGGCTCCTTCAAACTGCTGGTATTTTTTTCTTACTCAGCTCTTTTCTCCCTCCCATTCAAGTTGAAACTCTTCCTTTCCCTCCATCACTCATCTACACCCGCACCCCCAACACCACTGGACCCCCAGACCCCTGCTCTTCATTTTTTTTTCCCTCCAACTGCCTTAGATTAAATTGACTTGAGTTACTTCCTCGCCATCCACTCTGGTGTTCTCATGCGGTACGGTGATGCAATCTCATTCCTTTTGATGCAGATGTTCTCCCTGTCCTCTTCCTCTCAGTTAAAGCCAGCACTCTCCACCCTCTTTCCCCCTCAAGTACCCACCCCAACTTCTGCCAGGTCCCTTCTTTCTCATTCCTCTCTCCTTCGTTGTTATCATTTTTCATCCCTCTTCACAGACAGACATTGCAGTCTTCTCCCTCACCGGAACTGATTTCCTATTGTCTCCTTCACCAGTTTTATCATCCATTCACCAAGTCTGCTGTGGAATATGTAATATTGTTTGTGAATAATAGTTGTTGCTTTCAGGCCATTGCTCCTTTAGGGATTGTATCATGTGATCAACTGCTCTCCATTCTGGAACAATGTTTATGGAAAGTTCCACACACCGTTTGTGAAGAGCCCTTGAGTGAAGCATACACACTTTGTGCTCCTTGTTTCATGTGTAGCAATCCCTAAATTCTGCAATGGACTTATGAGAGACTAAGAACCCATTGAACACTTCCTTATTATCTATTTTCTTCTTTATTTCCTTCATTGCTGTTTATTTGCTGCTTTTTTTTTCCTTTTTATTTATCTGCTTTTACCTTTTCCGTTCAGGTCTCCCATCTCTTCTCCCAACTCACCACGCTCACTGCCCAGCTCTTCCTAACTGAGTTCCACTGCCTAATGTGGTTTTAGTTGCTTTGAACTGTTGGTGGGAACTTTTATTCCCTGAGAATTCTCAGCTAGAGCACACAGCAGTGGGAATTTCTTCATTAGCAAATCTCTCGCTGGAGAGATGAGGAAGCAAGTGAGCCCTAGGCCAGAATGGTTTTAATCTGAAATGCTGACAGTTGTCTTGCATGAAGGAAAATACCTCAAAAGAACTGCAATACACTTGAATATGTTTGATGTTGGTAATGTAAAGAATGAATCATAACAATTCCCTTGCACTGTTACCTCCTGATTTAAATGCAAAACAGTGAGAAGGAAGTCCAACTTTCCTCTAAAACTTCAACAGAACAATTTTGAGGACAAAGTATTTATTTTACTTTAGATAATAAGCAGAACAAATGTAACCCGAAATATGTTCAAAAGCATTGAATCACAATAAAATTTTATCTCCAGGCTGAGGGAAAAGAGCCAAATGAGGATGCTCTATTCCCTTTTTTTGTATTGTTGCAGAGTTGGCCATTTGTGATGAGGATCCTCAGCTACAAACATAGAACTTAATTCCATCAAAGTGGCTCCATGAACAGCATAATAAAACACTTTATGTGATCATTGGGAACAATCTATGTCACATCCCACCTCAGAGGTTGACCTGACTTTGGGAAACTTAGCTTGTACATCGAAATGCTACTTCCAAAGCAGACAACTGGCAAACATTGTTACATTTCTCATTCACTGTGTCCCATAAGTAAGGACATTTTATTGGAAGAACTATATGTTAAGCCAAGGGTATGCTTCATAGTCTAATTTATAGCAAATTTATATGTGTTAGTCATATGTTGTAAATTAACTGAAAGGTTCACTCCCCTGTGTATGTGGCAGTACAAAAAACTTCATTTTAAATAAACTTTTGACGACTGTCACCTTTAGTACATTTCCTCACACAAATCCCCAGTCAGCACTGTCCCCTCCTTGGCAACACTTGTTTTACATTAAATACCTACTTGTCCTTTAGTTCCTTTCTCTTCTTCCAACTCTTGTCTTCCAATTGAGCCCTGGCTTTGATTACCATTTTGTGCGGGATGGGCAGAACTGTCTTTGTTCCAGTCTTGCTTGGACCCCCTCATTTTTTTTTGTTTAATTGATACCAATTCAGCATTGTTTTCTGTTCCTGAACTTCACAGTCAACTCCCGCCATTCTTTCACTTCCACCTGAATCAGTTTTGATCCTTCACTTCCCTTTTGAACTGCTGTATCTTATTTCAGTGAAGAGGGTTTTCATGCGTATTGGAAGCTTTCAAATCCTACAACTAGTGTGACCACACTTCCACCCCAGTTTTTCTTGTTTATTAAATCTGACTATG
Organism: Pristis pectinata; assembly: GCF_009764475.1. NCBI lineage: Eukaryota > Metazoa > Chordata > Chondrichthyes > Rhinopristiformes > Pristidae > Pristis > Pristis pectinata. The sequence goes on from NC_067422.1 coordinate 32,665,921, forward strand.
CATACCAGTGCTCCTTATCTTCAATTGATTGACATGGATCCTAAGTTGGGTCCAGTTGTACAAGACATTGGTGAGGCTGCATTTGGAGTACTGTGTTCAGTTTTAGTCACCCTGCTGTAGGAAAGATGCCATTAAGCTAGAAAGAGTACAGAGGAGATTTACGAGGATGTTGCCAGGACTCCAGGGACTGAGTTATGAAGAGAGGTTGAGCAGGTTGGGACTTTTATCATTGGAGCATAGGAGAATGAGGGATGATCTTATAGAGGTGTATAAAATCATGAGGGGCATAGATAGGGTCAATGCACAGTCTTATTCCCAGGGTTGAGATGAGATGGGAGGGATTTCAGAGGAATCTGAGGGGCAACTTTTTCACACATAGGGTGGTCAGTTGCCAGAGGATGTGGTCATTTGCAGAGGACATAGAGAATGAGTTGCCAGAGGAAATGGCTGAGGCAGGTACATTGACAACATTTAAGAGGTACTTGGACAGGTACATGGACAGGAAAGGTTTAGAGGGATATTGGCCAAATGTGGGCAAATGGGACTAGCTTAGATGGGCATCTTGGTCAGCATGGACCAGTTGGTCCAAAGGGCCTGTTTCCATGCTGTATGACTCTATAACTCTATCTCATCCTTTCCCATTGCTTAGAATTACAATAGGGTTCCCCTTGGATTTACCTTCCATGCCACCTACTTCCGTGTTCAACGGATCATCTTCTGCCTTTTTCACCAATTGCCATGTACTACCCAACAGCAAACAAATATTCCCTTTCAATGTTCCAAAGGGCCTATTCCCTCGACCAGAGTCTTACCCACATTAAGTACCCCCAGTATTGATTCTCCTCCTTTTCATGTTACTTTCCTGTGTAAACATAAAACTTGCAGTCCCTTCCCTTTCATCTCCTCCCTTCCTGTTACCTAGATACCCCAACACTCCTCCCAGATAAAACAATGATTTAACTTGTACATTCTTCTGTGGTCACTGTTCTCATTCTGCTCTCTTCTACTCAGTCCATGAGCCTGATCCTATGGGTCACTTGCCACTTTCACTCTTTGGTTTCCTAAACTGCTGTGATGGAAGCTTGAAGAATAATGCCTCATCTTTCAACCAGAAACTTTACAAGTTCAACGATTTCAAATTTTAGCCAATATTTTCATTTTTACTGACAGAAATTCTACCTGTCGTTTATCACTCCTCTTTTGCCTTATATTGTCACTTTCCTTAATTGATTCTGGTTCCACCCTAAACAAACCCACAACCTTTCATTCTTTTGTTCCTTCTCTCCTTTCCCTGCCTCTGTACTTGTTTAAACTCTGTTACATCGTTAATGTTTTCCATCTCTTACAAGTGGTCACCAAACTCAAGATTTTTCTCCCCACAGATGTCTACAGATGCCACCTGATCATTGGAATCTTTCCAGTGATAATTGTGACTGCTGGCATCTATGAATGCTGCAGATTGATGAATTTTCTCACCCAGTGTATGCACAGGAAGTTGAATGATCACTCAATGCTGTCAAGCTCTCTTCTGATGACTCTTACTTTGTTTGGAAGTGTTCTAGTGATAACAGAGCAGAGAGCATTCCTTTAAATAGATGCATAGTATAGTATTGACATAATGCTGACAATATTATCCCAAAATATTGTTCATTCCTCTTTCTTTTTAATGGTTTTATTTGCCATTGTATTTTAAACCCCGGTCTCTGCCTGAAATGTCTGATCATCCCTGCTCCACCCCACCCCTTGAACAGTTGGCACTGGATTGTGACTATGTCATAACTCATTTCTCCTTTTCTCTCTTTACTGAAAAAGATTATCAATAGAGGGGAGATGAACACTATTCCACACTTGTCCCGGCAAGAACTATTCTAAGGTTAAGAACAATGTGCCATTTTTGTTGTGCTCTTTCTCATATCCATTAACAACAACATGAATTGAAGTAACTTCAATAAAGCAACTCCTACTGCTCCCCTCGTGGTTTTATACAGAGATTTTAATAAAGTACATTACTGCAGGACTAACAATGAATACAACATTTCCCTTCACCAACATCTTTGGGCTGGAGTGGAAGCAGAGTGCAGGAATTGGAAGGAGAGCAGGACATACAAGTTGTCAGGTTTGCTTCCTTTCAGTGGGTTTACAATCATACAACGACATGACACAGAATAAATCCACAGTGGCTCTTGCTCCATTAGTCATCTGGCCAGATCCAAATATCCTGCTTAATCCCCATATTCAACATTCATCATTTTCCAAACTGCTCCTTAAACTGTCACAAAATTGTTGAATAATACAGAATTCCACATTTATGATGATCTTGATTTGTTTCTTCCCGGTGACTCAAATGTCACATAACTTATATTTTTTAACAATATGTCCTTCTGGGAAGATATGAAGAGAGTGACACTGAAGTCTCAAATAAAAACAGAAAATGCTGAAAAAAAAAAGCTAGTCAGGCAGTATCTGTGGAAAGAGAAACAGTTAAAGTATCGGGTCAGAGAATTCTCAACTCACTGTGCATTGTCTTAGTTACCGAGAGATTTCTGGGGGCAAGGAATAAAGCAAAGAGCCATTACAATTGAAAATGCTTTTTGTCTTACAACCACTTAAAGTTCATTCCAGGCAAAAATTTTCTGTATGAACATTCATGATTAGTTTTTGTTTACTCTGTGGGGTGTGTATATATGCAGTTTGTGTGTGTGTGTGTGCGTGTGTGTGTGTGTGTGTGTCTGGGTGTGTGTGTGCGTGTGTGTGTGTGTCTGCGTGTGTGTATCTGTGTGTGTGTGTGTGTGTGTGTGTGTGTGTGTGTGTCTGTATGTGTGCATGTGTGTGTCTGGGTGTCTGTGTGTCTGTGTGTGTGTCTGTGTGTCTGTGTGTGTGCGTGTGTCTGTGTGTCTGTGTGTGTGTGTGTGCGTGTGTGTGTGTGTGTCTCGGTGTGCCTAGGGGTGTGTGTGTGTGTGTGTGTGTCCATGATTTACCAAGCCTTATTCCAAATGACAAGTACAAGGTACGAGGCACAAGAATGCACCATGAAAACCTTGTGCTGAGCTTGCTGACTCTCACAATGAATAAGTTAGTCCTGCAGTACTTTTATTGTACTGGCATTATTACATTTACTTTGCTTGCTATTCTTTAGAGCCGTTGGTGCTCAATAACTGGAGAATGTGTCATGCCGGATCATTGTTATTCATGGTCTAATAAAGAGCTGATGTGCTTGGCATCATAACCAAGAATTTATTGTTCTATTAAGAAGTACTAACATTTTTTTTCTTTGTTTCTGCTATCTGCATTTGGACCAATACTAGTCATGGTTCAAAATATAACTGCAAGGAATCTTCAACTTCAGTTCAATGTGCAAATGACATCAGTATGAAACAGTGGAAAATAATTTTTCTCTAAGCAACGTACAGGCAGTAGATACTTTGGTGTGAGGTGAAGTGTTCCATTTGGATTTACAAAGGGAAGCCATGTAACCTCATGGTGGACCCAAAAGAACATTATTGGTGCCAAAGTTGGTAAGTTATTGTTTACTAATGCTATTAATAATGACCATGACCATTCCATTAGTACATATCAGAACTTCAGACTGGGTACCAATCAGAGAGCGATAGCACATTGGTTTACAGTCCTTTTACCTTTTGCAGCAATGGTACAAATGAGTCCTTTGCTGGGGTGCTTAAGAGACATCCACATCTGTAGGTTTGAGTCACGCACAGGCTGGACAGGATAATCCCTAAAGGGAGCTCATGAACCAGACAGACTTTTACAACAGACCAGTAGTTTTGTGATCACCATTAGTAAGGCTGGTGTTTTTTTTTCCAATTCCAGATTGTTAACTGAATTTAAATTCCACAAGTGCCATGATGGGATTTGAACTCAGGTCTATGGATCATCAGTTCAATCATCTGGACTATGAATCAGGTGCCTAAACTGCTGCACCACCACCATATCCAGGAGGAGTCGTTTTCTTTTCCAAGGTCGCAGCAAATGCTTGAAGCTTTGTAAACTGGAGATACAATAGCCCTGGAAGGGATTTCCCGGCCTAGACACACTGCCTGTCTGGTCATACATTGATACAGGAATATTCTCTGGCAGGGCCTTGAGTCGGAATTGGAGAGGTGAAAATTCGAGTCCAGCTGCAAAGCCCCTGGAGTGTAGGATGGCCAAGAGAGTTGTACCCCTGGTAAAATATCCATGGGATGATACCATTCCCTGCACAAGCCTCCTCTGGACCTTTCCAGTGGAACTTGTCCCAGGAGTACCTGTCATTTCACATTCCTGGGTGAAATTGGTCTTCACAGCATAGTGCAAGACTGAGGCTGAGGCATATAAGTTAATAATTTGTTGTCCTGAGCACTCTACACTGCACAGATCATCCATCCATTCTACCCTCTCCCCATGAACTCTGCAATTTTGCCCCTATCAAAAATCCAACCACCTAAGCAACCCCCACCCTCACACTGATCTCCTTGCCTATATGCCAACCTCATCCAACAGCCCCCCACCCTCCTCAATCCCTTGCCAGTCTCAGTCCTCAACCATGTGTTGGTCCCGATCTCTGACACCCCTCCCGAGCCTCTCCTTAGAGTGACATGGGGGGGGGGGAGGTTTAACATTAACTGGTACAAGAAGAAATAAAAATTGAGTTCAGGAACAGGAGTAACAAATGACAGAAATTAAATGGTCACTATTTCATTGCTGACTGGGGGATCTCACTGTGCATATATTAGAAGTCATATTTCCCTTCATTAATGCCGTGACTATTCTTTAGAACATAGAACACTACAGCACAGTACAGGCCCTTTGGCCCACAATGTTGTGCCGACATTTTATCCTGCTCTGAGATCTATCTATCTAAGATCTATCTAACCCTTCCGTCCCACATAGTCCCCTATTTTTCTATTGTTCATGTGTCTAAGAGTCTCTTAAATGTCCCTAATGTATCTGCCACCACAACCTCTGCCAACAATGCATTCCATGCACCCACCACTCTCTGTGTAAAAAAGTTACCTCTGACATCCCCCCTCTACCTTCCTCCAATCACCTTAAAATTATGCCCCCTCGTATTAGCTATTTTTGCCCTGGGAAAAAGTCTCTGACTGCCCACTTGATCTAAAGGACAGTATTGTTTATTCTATTTGTTGAGTGCAGGGAAATGTGTGTTAGGTATCAGCACCAGTTGTAGAGACCCTGAACATTGATATTCTGCACATGAGGATGATGAAAGGTATTGGTAGTGGTGAAGGTGACTGGAGTCAGCTGGTACTTTCCCTTGCTTCAGAATTACACTCTTAATTGTATTCCTGAAATGGGGGGCTGCAAAGAATTGCAGATCATTATCCATGTCACATTACGTTGTAGAAATTTATTACAGATGAGGTTCAGGTTAATTCCTAACCTCAAGAGAACTTAAGCTGCAGTATTGTGGAAAATAGTAGGGACCAGTACCAAAGGAAATGATTTGTGGGGATTGTTCCTTGTAGGCACACAGAATAATTCAGTATTATGGCAACTCTTTAGTTGATCCAGAATCACTGCCAACAACATCAAGATGGTGTTAGATTATGATTGCATGAAATGTTTTGTTTTCAAAGTAAAATGTTTCAATTTCTTGACAAAATAAAATGATATATTGTAATGACATGAAAAGTGAGCATAATGGCATAGCTAGGATGACATGGTAGTGCAGCAAGTAGAGTTACTTGCCTCATAACTCAGGCAACTCAGGTTCAATTCTGACCTCCGGTACTGTCTGTGTGGAGTCTGCAAGTTCTCCCTGTGACTACATGAGTTTTTTCTGGGTGCTCCAGTTTCCCGACACATGCCAAGGACATGCAGTTTGGGAGGTTACTAGATTTGCTCCAAGTTAATTTACTGTTGCATCATAATAGTGCTAAAAGGGCATTGCTACATGAAACAATTTCTAGGCACGTGAAACTGAATTACCATCCTTTTCAGAATTAGTCAACAGGATTTTGTTATTGAGATATAAGCGGCACTGTGGCACAGCTGGTAGATCTTCTGCCTCACAGCTCTAGTGACCCGGGTTCAACCCTAACATTGGGTGCTGTCTGTGTGGAGTTTGTACATTCTCCCTATGACTGTGTGGGTTTCTTCCAGGTGCTCCAGCTTCCTCCCACATCCCAAAGACATGCAGGTTGGTTGGCCACTGTAAATTGCCCCTGGTGAGAAGGTGAGAGTAGTGGTTGTGGCAGAATCTGGGAGAGTTGATAGGGAATTGGGAAGAATAAAATGGGATTAGTGCAGGATTAACGTAAATGCTGCTTGATGGTCAGTGTGGACTCGGTGGACCAAAGGGCCATACTGTCTTACTCCATGTCACTGTTAGTTTTACAGAGTCCAGTGTATTTAATTATTCATCCATGAGAACTGGAAAAGTTCTAATGAAAAGCCATTGATCTGAAACATTCTTTTTGTTTGACCTGCTAAGTATCACCACCATATTTTCTCTGGGCAGTCCAGCCAGAGTGAATGCCAGGACTCTGTTAAACATTCAGAAAGGTTGGAATGGGAGGATGAATACCAGGAAACAGTTTGTGAGAGGAGTTTCAAAGTTGGAGAAGGGAGGGTGCAGCAAGGTGTTTTTGGGCCACTGGCGTGATCACAATGGTATATTACTTCCCTAATGCCAAAGATGAAAATGTAAACTGCAGAACCTTCTGACTAAGGAGGATGAACAGTCAAAGGTTGTGGTCCATTTTGGTGTCAATGACCAAGGTAAATAGAGCGATGAGGTTTGACACACAGATTTGAGTGGGCTAGGAATGATATCAAAAAGCTGGACCCCTGGTTTACCAAAAATTGTACCTTCAGTAAGTGCAGAAATTGCACAATATGTGAATGAAGAGGTGGTGCAGGACATAGGGTTTAGAATCTTGGGGCAATGAGAGAGGTTCAGGAGAATGTGTGACTCATACAAGTCAGATGAGTTGCATTTCAATAGAGCTGGAACCAATGTGGTGGTTTGAGGTGGGGCGGTGAGAGTTCCATTAACAATGTGGAGGTGGGTTAAACTAACTTGCCAAAAGAATGGGCACCAAGATATAGCATTAAAAAGGAGAAACAAAATGCACAAGGTTCTTGGAGGCAGATAGTACTGGTGTAAGAAAGGGTATATTAATGGGCTAGTCATACAAACCTCTGGTCGACAAATCTCAGAGACAAGCTGAAGGTCACATCTGATCTCCTACTCTGCTTTTGGATTCACCACTGAGTATTACAATGGAACATGGAAGTTAACATTTGTGGTGATGGATAGTAATTCAACAGGGAAGTTAGAAAGTAGAAACTTAACTGCCCAGGTCCTCACAACCTACTTAGAAATATAGGTGCTTGCTGCTAGTTCGGGATTGGACTTTTCAACCATCTTTGGATCCAAAGGCAAAATATTCCTTTGGAGACCAAGGAAGTTTGATTGCAAAGGATTGCCCAGATAAGTATGTTCTGATGGGGAATGCACTGTCTGAAAGGGTGGTGGAAACAGGCTCAGTAAGTTGCAAGAAAATAAGTTAAGATGTCACAGCAAAGGAGCAGGGGAATGGGGCCACCCTGGCTGATGTCACAGAAAGCCAGCAGTCCAAATGGCTTCCTACTGTGCTGTAACAATTCTATAAGATAAACAAAACTAACCATTTATTTTGGTGTAACCTAAAGATGGCATGGTACGGTAGAATAACTTACAGCAATTGCAAAGGAATTTAGAGATAAGATGAGATATCTTCCTTAGTCACATGTACATCGAAACACACAGTGAAATGCATCTTTTGCGTAGAGTGTTCTGAGGGCACCAACGTAGCATGCCCACAACTTCCTAACTCGTACGTCTTTTGGAATGTGGGAGGAAACCGGAGCACCCGGAGGAAACCCACGCAGACACGGGGAGAATGTACAAACTCCTTTATTTCTCAGAATTTAAAGCAATTCTGATCTTGATGTTCAAAGTCGAGTTTATTGTCATATACCCAAGTCCATGTGTGCACAGGTGCAATGAAAAACTTACTTGCAGGAGCATCATAGGCTCATAGCATCAGATAAGCAGCATTCATAAGAAAAACATAAATTGAACATTATACACAATGTTTACAAGAAAGAACACAATTAGAACAAAAAGAGTCCATTTTAGTGCAAAATGATCGAAGTGGTCATAGTGTTGCTAATCTGTAGTGATTAGGGTTGTGCAGGTTGGTTCAAGAACTGAATGGTTGAAGGGAAATGGCTGTTCTTGAACCTGGTGGTGTGGGGCTTCAGGCTTCTGTACCTCCTGCCCGATGGTTGCTGCAAGAAGGTGGCATGGCCTGGATGATGGGGATTCTTGATGATGGATGTTGGCTTCTTGAGTTGCCTCCTGTAGATACTACTGATGGTGGGGAGGGATGTGCCTGTAATGTATTGGGCTGAGTCCACTACTCTCTGCAGCTCCACATATGAGCTGAAGAAATTATCATTGTGAAATTACTAGTTTTGTACTGTGTGGTCTGAGGGAATCATTTATGATATTCTTTAAGTGTGAGCTGTCTTTTTGAGGAGACATAAGAAGTTGTGTAGGTGGGAGCACAAAGATACATAGGGCCATTCACAGACTAGCCCAGATTGCCTAAGTGGGACACAATGCCTACACACACCACTCAGATACCCTGTTGGCTCTAAGTAACTTTTGGCACATCAGGAAAGAGATGAAAGGATAAAAGCTCCTGGATGGGATCGGAGAGACCTTCTATAAAGCCACAACGCTGGCTCTATCAATTGTCAAGGTTGTCAAGATTTTGCAATACTCTTGAATTTCTGATATTAAAAAAATCTTAAAACTATTATTATTTTTTTAAATCTAATGCTAAATTTATTTTGAAAATTCATTTGAAATATTTTAAAAACTTTTAGTGTTCTAAATTCATTGCACCAAGCAAAATAATTAAAATTGTACCTTTCATTGTGCTTCCCTTCCTCCTTCACAGCTATAATGTCTCCCTTGAAATGAATGAACTCATGGATCCTGTGTCAGGTCTAAACTAGAGCAGGATATGTGAGCAGTTTCGAAGTTCAGCACATTTACATTCTGGTTCTCCATGGAGTCCAATGGTGAAACATGGTGATAGATTAGCCGTCAGGGATCCGTCAGCAATTTTCGGACATTCATTTCCAGATACACATGCATCAAATCAGAGAATAATTTTCATTACCACACAGAAAGAAGCCATTGAGTGCTGAACTTGTTGCATAACAGGAGTAATAATAACAGTGAGTTTTTATTGTCCGCACAACTTGTGATCAGAGCCTTAACATCATCAAACTTTGTGACCACCCCACCTAACGTGATCTGGCTGGCAATGGTTTCGAACAGTGTGACACTCTCAAAGTTACCACATCTTCCTCTTCTCTGCATAATGAAGGCTTAAGAAGAACATGATTGGGTTCTTGTGCTCGGATTGTGTTGGCACACTTGTGAGTGACCCCATTCTGAGAGGGGTGAGGTGGGAGGGAGTGAAGGAGTTTCAGTGAACCTGCCCTAGATAGGGGTATAGGGTGGGGAATAGTGGTGGCACACCAGGCGGTGCTGCTGCCTCACAACACCAGCCCCCTGGGTCAATGCTGACCTTTGGGTGCTGCCTGTGTGGAGCTCCCCCTGTGACCATGTGGGCTTCCCCCAAAGGTGCTCCATTTCCTCCCACATCGCAAAGGCATGTTCATAGGTTAATTGGATACTGTAAATCATCTGTAGTGTTGATGGCTGGTAAAAGAATCAGGGAGGGACATAATGGACATGTGAGAGAGAATAGGTTGCAGGGGGATAAATTAACTGACAGACTTAACATTTCAGGTCAAAGATGGAAGAGTCTTCAATCTGAAACATTAACTCTGTTTCTCCTTCCACAGATACTGCCTGAGCTGCTAAGCGTTTCTTACAGTCATTGTTTTCATTTCAGATCATCAGCAGAAGTTTTTTTTTGATTTTCATCACCTTGTGTTGGCTGAAATTTCCCCTCATGACTTGTGAAAGGTATGATCTGACACAACACACTGGAAACCGAGCCTTTTTTTGCCAATTATTATTACCCCGTTCAGATAATAAACCTTTGATGCATGAACTTCACTAAATACATCAGCCAACAATCCACGTTTCAGTGTACATAGATCATCTCCGGTAACTTTTATAATAAGCTGTTTTGAGATTTCATCAACATCACTCCTCCATTTGAAGGGAGAAGGAAGTGTATGAATAGATTATTTATTCGCAGCCTAATAAAAGAAAACAATTTATTCATCATTTGAACATTTCATGCTTGGATAAGCAGGATACAATTTAGTTGTTGGATGTTGTAACATAAGTCAGATGATTTTGATAGGACACTGTACACCCACAGACTGCCTGCAGTCACTCTGAAGACTTTTGCTTGCCACGTCCCATAGATATATTGCTCAAAATGGACACAATGGGTCACGCATTCCCTGACCTGGTATGCTGCACAGTCCCATTGCCTACTTTCCCCACCATTTATTTTATCCAGGTGCCCAGGTCTTTGAGCAATAAGTACACCTCAAGCACCCTATCCTGATACCCCATCCGTATCAAACTTTGACAACTTACCAACTGCCAAAGGTTTATGGGTTGTTTACACAGTAACTTACAAAGGACTTGTACTAAAGGAATTATGCATTAAATGGTAGGGCCGAAGGAGTGTTGTAGAACAGAGAAACCCAAGTGTGCAGACACATAGTTCCTTGAAAGTGGCAACACAGGTAGACAGGGTGGTGAAGAAAGCATTTAGCACGTTGGCCTTCATTGATCAGAATACTAAGTACAGGAATTGGGAGATCATGTTACAGGTGTACAACATGTTGGTAAGGCCACATTTGGAGTACTGAGTACAGTTCTGGTCACCCTGCAAATGGTAGGATTTCATTTAACTGGAGAGGGTGCAAAAAAGATTTACAAGGATGTTACTGGGACTGGAGGGCTTGGGTTATAAGGACAGGCTGGATAGGCTGGGACTTTTATCCCTGGAGTGTGGGTGGCTGAGTGGTGACCTTATAGAGGTTTTTAGAATCATGAGGGGCATAGGTAAGGTGAATAGCCAAAGTCTTTTCTCCAGGGTAGGGGAGTCCAAAACTAGAGGGCATAGGTTTAAGGTGAGAGTGGAAGGATTTAAAAAGGACCTGAGGGGTAACTTGTTTACACAGAGGGTGGTGAGTATATGGAATGAGCTACCAGGGGAAGTAGTAGAGATGGGTACTATTACAACAGTTAAAGGCATTTGGACAGTTACATGGATAGGTAAGGTTTAGAGGGGTGTGGACATTATGCAGGCAAATGGGACCAGTTCAGTTAAAAACTTGGTCAGCACGGAGGAGTTGGGCCAAAAGGCCTGTTTCCATGCTACGTAGCTCTATGACTCTATGACCCTGTGCTTTTAAAATTCAGGAGCACTCAAAAACTAGACCCGAAATGTTGACCGTTCATTTCCCTCCAGAGATGCTGCCTGATCTGCTGAGTTCCTCCAGACTTTTATGTATTCCAGCACCTACAGAATCTCTTGTGTCACCAATGATTAAAAAAAACAAATTATTAAAGTATTTAAAAATAGCATGCATGTGATCAAAACACTCATCAAAAATAATTGAAATAATTATAATAAAGTAAAATGTCGAAGACTTATCGCATTTAGCTTCTTTCACAGTGTTAGATGACTGGGGTTGCAATTCCTAAACAGCCCTTCCTGGTATCGAGCTGACGGCTGGAAGCAAACTACACCTGGATCCACTCTTTCGGCTGGACTCAGTGGCAAGGGCAGTGACAGAGCAGGCAGTCAAATTCAAATCTGACAGCTGTTAATCAGCATGATTCAGTCCATTGGCCATTGACTGCCTTTGCACAGCTTAAACCATTGGCAGAGACCTGGAAGCACATCATATTTCTGGCAATTCAGATTGTGAGAGATCTCAAGAGATCAGAGAATGAAATTTTTAAAAAATCATATTTTGAAAACAAACTAAGCTTTGCGGGGAATATAACTGACTTGAAAATAACAGAAACATGCAAATGGTGAGTGATTTCTGTATTATACTTCGAGACAGAAAACTATTTGTACCAATGTCTACTAATGTTTAACGTGAAACATGGCAACACTTTATTTACCGCATTGAGTTGCATATTATTTGACAGTAAAATTCCATATTTGGCTATTCTGCCTCTCTGTTACCATTTGTTGAGTGCCTCTACCGGCAGGTGCTTCACTGAAAGATGTGCATTAAACGTGCCATGAAACCTCCCATAAGCCATAGGTAGTGGATGTAGGTGTGCAATGTATATGTATGACATATGTATATAAGTGAAGACTGGTTGAACAGCCAAGTTTTCCATATCTATTTGGGATTCATTGCATTTCTCACACTATGTGAAATTGGAATAAGAGGGCATGCTTACATTACCAATTGGCTATAAAGATGAAAAGAACAGACTTTGTGTGAAGATAAAAGATAGACTTTGGGTCAAGCAAGAAGACCTTCCTCTGAACTGACAATATTGGCAACCACAGCACAGTCTGTGGCACTGACAGTGTTGTTGCTGGTTCTGGAAATGGCCAAGTCTAAGTAAGTGTTGGTACAGCAGATACTGGCCAAAACTCTGCATAATGTGGTGGTCATGGACAAAATACTGTGAGGTATATAGATCATTGTCTGTGTAGTCAAGATGATACACTCATCTTGACTACACAGTTGAGTGTAGTCAAGATGAGTGCAAGTATCGAGCTACAAGTATCAAACAAGTATCTCTTTGAACAGTGGAGGATGTGATCAGGTGCTTGTTCTGTGCAAACTGTTACAAACCAGCAACAAAAGAAACACACTGAGTCATGATTCAGTGTTAAAAACTGCTTTATTAATAACTACTTTTGATAATAAGAAAAGTAAAATTAAAAATGTTAGAATGTTAGAAGTAAAAATGTTAAACCTTGAACATTAACCCCAAAACTAAACTCTTCATGTGTGTGTGGTAAAGTCCCAAACTCCAAGTCCAGGAATGGTTCTTAAAGTTCAGTTCAGCAAGCCATAAGGTGAAACATGAGCAAAGGCTTCTTCAACAACCACCGTTGTCTGAAGATAAAACGTAGATGTAGAGAGAACATAGAGAGTAATTACAAAATCCAAATATTCCATGATGGAACCCAAACGACACCTCAGTGTTTACTCGGTAGTGACTTCCTCACCCCGAAAAGCATCCGAATCGTGTCCGTCCACACAAATACCTGTTTCCCTCTACAGGTCAGCAACAAAGTGAACTCCACCGGATTACTTCCAATTTCCATAGGTGGATTGCAGTGACAGACACAGTTATTGTTTCTCATCCGTCGATAGAGAAAACTAGCAGGCTGGTGTCTCTCTCCCTTTTCTCTCTCTCTCTCTGACTGACTTCGACTGACTTCTTCAACAACGTCATTACGTCCTTTAACTTTGGTTGACGTAAGCATGCCACACACACACACACACACACACACACACACACATACACACGCACACACACGCACGCACGCACACACACGCACGCACACACACACACGCACACACACACACGCACGCACTACTAACTCTATCTTAAAGGGACATTCACCGAGTCCGTAACAAAACACAATGGAAAGCTTAACAGAAGAATTGATACAAAAAGAAGCAGTTTATCTTGGTCTGATAGTAGATGCAAATGTGTTTCAAACAGTGAAATAATTAAGGCAAGGAACCCTAAGGTTAGTACAGAACTTCAGTCTTCCTGAGGAATGGGACAGTATTCTGCTGGAGTTACTAACACCATTGTATTAGTTACTGGTGTAAAGCAAAAGGTGGAATCAGAGTAAACAACAGCAAACAACATGTGACATATAAAAGGCAAGTCAGGGAAGTGAGTCTTTGTTAGTTCGCAATGATAAACACACATCAAACCTGCTTCAAATTATGAAGCAGGAGCTGTATTTTTTCACAAATGATGGTCAAGAAAAGCATCACGTGCATTGATAAAGAATGAGAAAGACTATGCTCGGGGTGAAAAAGAGCATTAGGAATTGTCATTGATTTCTATTGGGCAGCACCTTTACTTTGGACATGGACCATTAGCTTTTGTTTGCAATCCTTAGTGATTAGTCAACAATACCAGTAATGGCTGTGTTAGGAATGCAAAGGTGGGCCATACTTTTTATTTCAATGTAGTCACACAATCAAATGCAGAATTTTGAAACAAAATGTAATTGCAAATGTGTTGTTAAGGTTACAGGTGAATGTCATGGTGAATGTTGCTGTTAATAATTGAAATACAGGGCATGACAAAATAATTTTCATATATAAAATAGTAGCTTCTGGTAACAACAATGTAGGTAGCTGAGAAGACCTAACAGAATTGTTCTCAAGAAAGTATATGAAACAATGGACCAAAACAAGCAATACAGAATATGAATCCATTTAATGTATGAGCTGTTGATTGGACAATTTTGTGTTAAATGCATACACAGGGCTAGCATATCATGTGTGTTGAGAAAGCAGATTTTGGAAGAGCCTCATATCAAACATTTTGGTACCTTGGGGATGAAGCAACTGCCAGAAGTTTAGTTCATCGACCAAAATCTTGAAGAATGAGTAAACACATGTACTTCCTTTCAAGAGTTCAGTGCAAACCTTTACAGAATTACAAATGATCAACAATACCTTTCCAATCAGTACGCATTGATTACAGTGAGAAAGGGACTGATAGCTGAGTACTCATAGATAATCACTTGGAGTAGATTGAGGCAAAACTTTGGGTTCCTTACAACAAAAAGCACATGACTGAAATATTGTGATAGATTTTCTCATGTCATGGATCATCAGAAGAGTTAACCTCAAATAATTTGCCCTGGTGTTGTCCATCCCTATTTGCATGCTTTATGAAACAAAATTGTGTTAAGTACATGTTGATAATACCATTTGATGCTGAATGCTATGGTATGGTGGAGTGTGGATTATCAAAGAATTTCTGTAGAAGCAGTATTACAGGGGAGTTCAATTTTAATACTGAACCATTGATTAGCAAACTTTTAGCTAAACTGAAAAGAATCTCGCAGGTTATATTCCTGTCAAGTACTTAACGTCATGAAGACTCAGAATACAATTGAGCTTACTTAGGCCAAATCTTGAAGGGAAAATGATAAAGAACAGTTGAGACAGAAACTAAATTATGACTCTAGTCAGGGAAAGAAACAGTTTAAGCAACATAATGGGGTTTGTATGCTAAAACTACTCAATAAATCTGATGTTAGGGGTGACAGTGGAAGTATGCGGTGTTAGTGGGTACTTCACAAAAATAGAAGACAAAATTAGAAGTGTACACATAAATCACTTGGTTAATGTAAGGGGTATACCGGAACATGTTGATCAAGAAAATATTCCAAAGGTTGTTCCAGTGAGACTGTGAGAAAAAACAACACCAGATTCTACTGAAATGAGTCAAAAAATGACATCATCCTCAAGTTAAGAAGGACCAACAAAACTAACAACACCTGCTCCTTGCAAAAGATCAGGTTTTCTAACCTCTTTGGAGGTTAGAAAAACCCAGGGAGAGCTTAAATGTGAAAATAACATGAAAATGTGAATCACTTTTTCCAAAAAGGGGAAAGCAGGATACCATATTGAAATGTGTGACTTATATATGACATATGCACGCATATATAGAGTAGTTGGAAAGAACAGAATGAACAAAATCACATATTTTAGCAGTTCTCCATATCTTTAAGTCATTCGTTACCATTGCTGACACTATGTGCAGTTAGAATAAGAACCCACACATCCACGATATACGGCTGACAATTACCTCAGTATTACAATGCATAATTTCATCCCAATCACTGCTACTGTCTTAGCCAGCCATTCTGAGAACACTGTCAATATGAAGGATGGGCTGGTGCAAGGAAGAGGTCAGACATGATCTTATTGAAAGGTAGAGCAGCCATGAGGGACCAAATGGCCTACTCCTGTTTCTGTCTCCGATGTATTCTTATTTTTCTTGGCAAATTAGTCTGCTGGCCCTGATTATCTCATGGTCACTTGGGCAAGTTACCAAGGCAACTGTTAAAATGCCAAAGAATAACTAATATCAATGGAAACAGTAGAAACAAAGGGAATTAATATTTTATTGGAAAGATAAGAAAACATTTTTGAACAAACAGAATGATAGAAGAAGGCTGACATTTCAAAGACTCAAAAACTCAAAGTCTTAGTTTTAACTAGAACAGCTAGTTGTGTAAAGGCAAGTCATTTTGTGTCCTGCCTAATTTTGTACTACATATTACATTTTCTCCAAGATTAGCAACAGGCCCTGATCATTTTAAATGAGTTTTGCATCAGTAACTTCCAACATATAACTAATTATTCTGCAACATGTCATTTTTATCTCTAGCTATTTGTTCTGGATTACTTCTTCTTCATTTCTTTGACACTTTCTACTGCTTTTGCTGATGTATATTCATATTAATAGGTTTGGATTCTTTTTGTATGAATATCAATTGGATTAAAGCATGAACCATTTATTTTTACTAGGTCAACTCACAGACTAGGTGTACAGATTTTACAATTCTAATCTTAAAAACACAAGAATCCACTAAAAAAATTAGCATTGCTACGTTGTATCTATTTCAGCCAAGTAATCTTTATTCTGCAGATTATTCCAGTGATCTTAAAATGATAAGGTAGGGACATATTCAGCACAGCTTTGTAGGCCGAAAGGCCTGAATTGTGCTGTAGGTATTCTATGTTCTCTATGTTCTATAATCAAAGAATTCAAACTCTGCAAGTCTGAAATAAAAAGAAAAAATGCCGGAAAATCTCAGCAGGTCAGTCAACAGCTATGGAAAGAGAAACAGTTAATGTTTTAGATCTGAAAGCCTCAGACCTAAAACGTTGACGGTTATTCTTCCACTGATATTCCTCGGCCAGCTCAGGTTTTGTAGCATTTTATGTTTTTATCTTAAAATGGCATGGTATTTTGAAATAAACTAAAGGCTATCAACATGACTAGACCTTATAGAAAAGTGTTATTGATCTGCATTTATGAATAGTATTTAAGTAAAAAATGTTGTCTCCATTCCAGCTCATTTGTCCTTGGGTAATTAAAACTTTGCTGTTCCTCAAACCTCCAAAACCAATAAAGGAGGCTGGAGGAAAGATAAGGGAAAAATTCCAATGAGATACTTTGGAATTTTACCTTATCCTCCTTTACCTTTATCTACAGCTTTTTTTTAAACAAGGTATGAAAAAAAAGCTGCAGATGCTGGAAGAAACATCTGCTGGAGGAACTCGATGCGTTGAGCAACACCTGAGAGGGGAAAGGAATCAATGACGTTTCAGGTTGAAACCCTGTATCAGGACCCTCAGCCGCTGCTTGACCCACTGAGTTCCTCCAGCAGATTGTTTGTTGCTCCAGACTCTGGTATCTGCAGTCTGTTGTGTCTCTTCAGATGCCGAAAATCTGAAACAAAAACAGAAGTTGCTGGAAATGCATGGCAGGTTAGGCTGTGGAAAGAACAACAGAGTTAATGTTTCAAGTCAAAGACCCTTTGTAGAAAACTGTCTTGTTTTTTGCTCTTTCCCGGTTCTGACAAAATATCTTCCTCCTGAAACATTATGTTTCTCTTTCCACAGATGCTGCCTGACCTGCTGTACATTCCCAGCATTTTCTACTTTTTCTACAGATGTATCTTGGATCAATTAAAAAATGTCTTTGCATTAATCGTATTTTAAAAAATCTCAAATAGTGTGGCATCAGTAAAAGAACCAAATATTCAAATTCAAAATCTAGTTGTCTACCAGGATGATCATTTGAAATACCTGAGGCTCGAGCTCCATAATTTTGCCTTCTGTTCATTTCTCACATCATCTTTGTGTCAGTTAACAACTGGAAACTTCATCTCTTGTCTAGCTTATTTTTGTTCTACACTTTCAGCCCTGAGGCATTTCTTAGGTTTCATAATAATTGCAATGGATTTATTACTTGTCCAACAAGAAATAATGAAAGGAAATGAATTAATAAGTAATTAAAATGTTGGAGGGAGAGATTTTGGCCAGATGACTAGGGTAATTACATTTGAATAGTGTTATGACATTCATTTGTGAATGCGTTAGCCTCAGGATCATTTTACTGGACTAGTAACTGAAGGAACTATAATAATTCTGGAAAGATGCAAGTTCAAATTCCACTACGGCAGGTGTGAATATAAACGACCATGGAGTAGAGGTCTAGTTGTCAGATTGTTGTTTTTACTCACCAATGTCCTTCAAAGGAAACTTTCAAGTTTTACCCAGTCCAGACCGCATGTGACTTCAGACACATAGCAGTGTGGTTCCCTGTTAATTCCCTCTGAACCAGCAAGTGCTTCATTTGTACCAAACTTCTGGAATCAGGTGCAGTCACTGTGGAAGTGCTTTCAACACATGAATCTCAGCAGCCTACTGTCACGATCTCAAGAAATGTGGGAACCAAGGGATGGCAAAATTGCTGATCTTGTCAGTAATGACCATGTCTTGAGTAAATTGAAAAAGACTAGAAGGATAATGGAATCTCTTCCAAACAATGTCAACCGACAGTTTATTATTGAAATTGCTATATCTTATTTGAGACCCATTCAATAAATATCATATCCAAATAAGCTTAGGCACATTTCTTGTGTTTGTCAGTTACATCAAAAGAAAATGAAACAATATGCCAGTTTATAAAATAAAGAAACAATTTCAAAGTGAGTTGGAATACTTGTGATGCCTTAGCGGCAAGAATGTGTTATTTGAGGTCTGTTGGAAGACCTTAAGCACTCGTTGCTTAGCTGTTGTTTTCCCTTCAGTTCAAAACAGGTGACAGTCAACAATTGCTTTTCATTTGTGTTTTCCTATTCTAAGGAGGGATAATGGAGCGAAAGTGAGCAGGTAACTTAAGATACAGAGAGAGTTGGTCTTGGAAAGTTCAGACAATATTGCTCTCGGATAATTCAATGAACTTTGGTCTTCAACTGTTCAGTCATTGTTTTTCCAAAGCAGTACAGGCACTATTGGTACTGGGCAGAAAAGAAACAATTGAACTTGAGCAGTTCAGATCTTTGGTCTTGGGATATAGAATCACCGTTGGTTTTTGGTGGAACAGAGACCATTGGTCTTGACAACTTCAGATGTTGTTGGTCACGAGCAGTGCAGAACACTGGTCTGGGAAACTCAGACAGTCGTCAAAGAGTAAAGATGCTGCCCAAGATCCATGACTAGTCCAGAGCGCTCAAGTACGATTTGTCAGGGATTTGTCAGTGATAGTGCACAATTCAGTAGGATTTGGGAAAGGGCAAGTTATACTAAGTTCTAAATTGGGTTAAGACAAGTTAGCAAAGGTGTACAGGAAATAAGGTAAGGTATCTTTATTAGTCACATGTACATCAAAACACACAGTGAAATGCATCTCTTACATAGAGTGTTCTGGGGGCAGCCGGCAAGTGCCGCCACACCTCCAGCGCCAAATAACTATTCCAAGTTAGTGTTCAAGAGGGAAGTAATAAAGTCTCAGGCCAAATGCATTCTCAGTACTGTATTAGCAAAAAAGGAACTCCCCATTAATGTTGGGGAACATACGACGTTAACCAAACATCAAACAAAGGTTTGATGCTTTTGATAAATATCTGAACCCCAATGCTGTGGAAGTCTGGAAGGAGTATGTAGGGTGCAGAGCGAAACTGAAAAAGAATTTAGGAAGGTTCTGCTGGAGAATTGAAAGGTGACCAATGTGGTTCCTTTGCAGAGAAATATTATGGAAACTTGTTCCTCATCTGGCATAAACTGTGCTCTATGTTCTTTGACCTTTAGTGCCAATTGGCCAATTTGTACTGAATCGTAGAAACTCACACCAATCACTACAATTACAGAATCCAAATTAGATTTATCATCACTGGTTTAGATGACACGAAAATTATTGTTTTGTGGCAGCAGTGGTGTGCAAAGACATAAAATTACTATAAATTATAAATATAAATAAATAGTGCAAAATAAAAGGAATAACGTCACACTGTCATGCTGAGTAGTGATTGTAGAAATCCAATTGCCACTCTATGGGGGACATGATGATCCAGGGACCAATCACAGAATGATTAATTAGATCTGATTACAAACCAATCAATGCTAAAATAATCTCCCTGGGTTTGAAGCTGTTGGTCAATTACCTGGAGATATTTTAACGCGATGTGCCAATATCAATAAAAGTTATCAACAAAAATAACTAACAAACAAAAGAACTTCTTTCATCTAGTAGGAATCCTAACTGAGTTTTCACATCCCTGCTTCGAGAGGCTGTTCAGTGATGGTTAATAAAATGAGCTTTAGAATGAAGATGACACTGCATTTCTCCACAGTTGGCCCACTGCCTGCTTTCTTACTGTGGTTGCATTTTACTGTTTCTTATAAAGGCACAGGGTGATTTCAAGCACAAGTGACTTTCTTATTCTCATTTGACTCTATTCTGAATCTAAGCATTCATTCACGATACAACCTATAAATAAAATCATATTACAGAGCAACGACCTCCAAGATTAGCATCTACGGATGCAAATTTCTCCTAAGGCATTTATATTGCTTTGCCAAAGGCTAAATCCCTATCAACTAAGGTAATAATTCTTAACTACTTCATACACAGTACTTATTCACATACCAAGTCAGGAATTAAAGTTGAACGGACTGTTGAATATTATATTTGCAAGGCTTTGCAATTGTTTACATAGATTCAAGAGGTAGAAAGGGAAGTCATTCATACTATCATCCCTGTGTTGAGTCTGAAAGAGTTGTCCAATTAGTCCCACTCCCCTGATTTATGTTCACAGTTCTGAATGCTTTACTTTAATTTCCAAATTCTATTTCCAAAAACACTATTGACTCTGCTTTCACAACCCTCTTAGCAGCGTATTCTATATCAAAAAAACTCCCCGCACAAAATAGTTCCTTCATATTTGCCCTCCTATGTTTGTCAATTATTTAACATCTGTTCCCTCTGTTTAATAATTGTCCTATGTGGAAACAGCTTCCAGCTATCTACTCCAGCAAAATTCTTCTCTATATTGAACATCTTTATTAAATTTGCCCCTAGCATCTCTGCTGTAAGGAAAGAAGTCCACATTACGTTAGAATCTATTTTTGTGATACTTCTTAATCAAAACATTATCTGCTTTGGGTGAAACCTCCAATAAAGAGGTGTTGCCATTCTCAGCATAAAAGGTAGTCAGACTAGAATATTGCAATTTGGTATAATAGTGGTAAAGCAGGAGATGTAATGAACATGGAACTGGGATTTTGTTACGTTTGTTTGTTAAATAGAAATGGCCATTATGTCAAGGCTGGAGGTTCAGACAAAGAAATCTCACATCAGTAACATTTCTCAGCATCCAGAGCAATGACAACAACAAAGGAGAAGGCTCTGGATATTGCTGGGATGAGGTAAGTGGGGATAGTTTGAAACAGTTGCCAGGCTTTTGGACAGCATCTCAAGGAATGGTCAGAAGCTGTATAACCATGGAAATTTAACATGGATCTGCAAGGAACCAAGCTGTATGAACACATTGTATAAAGGACATGCCCTCTTCTCGTTACTGCCATTGGAGAGGAGGTACAGGAGCCTGAAGACCCACTCTCAGTGATTCAGGAACAGCCTCTTCCCCTCCACCATCAGATTTCTGAATAGCCCATGAACCCATGATCACTACCTCGTTATTAATTTTTTGCACTATTTATTTATATTTGTAATTTATAGTAACCTTATGTCTTTGCACTGCACTGCTGCCACAAAACAACAAATTTCACATCATCTTAGCCAGTGATAATACATCTGATTCCGATTCTGTAATTGTAGTGATTGGTGTGAGTTTCTGCAAGTCAGTACAAATTGGCCTATTGGCACTAAAAGTCAAAGAACATAAAGCACAGTTTATGCCAGATGAGGAATAAGCTTCCATAATATTTCTCTGCAAAGGAACCACATTGGTCTTCTTTCAATTCCCCAACAAACCTTCTTAAGTTTTTCTTCAGTTTCGCTCTGCACCCTACATACTCCTTCCAGACTTCCACTGCATTGGGGTTCAGATATTTATCAAAAGCATCCCTGTTTGGTTAACTTTGTATGTTCCCCAACATTAACAGGGGTCTATTTTGGGAGTTCTTTTTTTTTGCTAACACAACATTGAGAATGTATTTGGCCTGAGGCTTTGTTATCTCCTCCTTGAAAACTAATCAGGGATTCCAGGAGGCAGGAGGGAGGTTGAAATATCTTCCCAGGAGGCCTTGTGCATACCCTTGAATTTTCCTCAAAATTAACAAACTTGCTTCTGGCCCACATATTCAGTTCTGAACTCCAGGAGGAATTGCTTCATTAAGATTAAAGAGAATTATTTACAATTACACAATCCTTTAAATTGAAAGCATAATTGGGAATGACTCCTGACACATAAGAGAATGAGGAGAAATTCTTAACACTCTTGAATCAGATAAAAGCCTAGAGTTGAAAGTCAGCTTTAAAACAAATGACTGAATTCTTCAACTGCAGAGGGTTACCTGTGGAGGACAAGGTAAATCCCAGAACATATTTCCTGTTAAATCAATAGCTATGCATAAAGGTACATCTAGGAAAAGGAAAGATCAGAACTAATGTCTGAATCTTAATATATAAAATGGACTTTTGATTAATGGACCACTAATTGAGTGGGGTGATGGAAGCAAAAATTCTGGGGTCATTTGGGACATAGAGAGTGTTGAAATGGGTGATAAGATTTCAATAGAGAAACAGATTAGATGGGCTCTACAAATCCCTCACTTACGCCCTTTTACAATATATCTCCCACAGCTAGAGCCAGTCGAGCAATAATTCAAAGAGAAGCTGAGCATTTCGGTGCAAAGTGCCTTCGGGAAAAAAAAAACTTCTTGATAAGTGTGCAGAATTTATACCTTACTGATAAGCTCATTTCAATATAACCTTAGAAAATATGATAGAGAATAAAGGGAGTTAGGTTCAAAGATACCCAAATTACTAAATGTTGCAATGATGTCTGATTCTTAATATATAAAATGGACTTTTGACTAATGACCACTAATTGAGTGGGGTGGTGGAAGCAAAATTTACAGGTTAATGGGTTTTCTGGTGTAAAATTCTGACCTCCATATTCTACAGGGAATATAAAGGCATGGGGAAAAGTCCAGAACTGATAAATCCACATCGCCGGCCTGACCTGTTGAATATTTCCAGCATTTTCTGTTTTTTTTTAATTTTAGCTTTCCAGCATCTGTAGTTCTTTTCTAACTGATCAAGAAATGCTGAATATGCTGGGCTGAGTTCTCTAGAGACGGGGAATGTAAGGTTGATCTGATGGATATCTCTAAGGTTACCAAAGGGTTTGACAGAGTGGCTTTAGAGATGGTCTTCATACTTTTTATTTATGCATTTTGAGGATCTGAGCATCACTGTTAGGTCAGCATACATTGCACATTCATAATTCTCCTTGAAAAGGTGGTGATGAGTCATCTTCTTGAAGTGTAGCAGTCCTTCTGGTGAAGGTGCTTCCATAGTGCTATTCGGAAGGGCATCCAATACATCCAGAAACAATGAAGGAACAGCAATGTATTTCCAAACCAAGATGGTGTGTGACTTGGAGGGGAACCTGCAGCCGGAGGTGTACCCGTAAATTGCAGCTTTTGTGCTTTTGATGGCAGAGGTCATGGATGTGGGAGGAACTGTTAAAGTAATCTGGAGGAGGAACTGCTTGGTACATATTGCACCATTGTGCATCAAGTAAGTTGTGAATATTTGAAGATGCACTGATTTGTGCCTGATAGATAATGGAAAGACTTTGGGATGTAGGGAAGTGAGTCATTCACCAGATAATGCCCAATCTCTGATTTGCTCTGGTAGCCACAGTACTTATATTACATGGTCCAGCTGAACTTCTGGTTAATAGCGATCCCCAGGATGATGACAAGGCAGACAGTAGTGGAATTGAATGTCAAAGATAGGTAGCGAAACTCTCTCTTGTTAGAGATGGCCATTGCCTGCCACTTTTGTGACATGAATATTACCTTCCACTTATTAGATCATGTGTGAATGTTGTCTAAGTCTTGCTGCATGCAAACATGAATGGCTTCATTTGCTGAGGAATTGTACATTGGAATTGCACATTGTGCGATCATCAGCGAAATCCCCACTTCAGACTTCATGATGGAAAGAAGGTCATTGATGAAGCAGCGGAAGATGGCTGGGCTGAGGACACTGCACTGAGAAATACTTCCGGTGATGTCCTGGGACTGGAATCACCGATCTCCAGCAAACATAACCATCCTCCTTTGTGTGGGATATTGAGGAGAGCAAAACCAACGACTATTAACAGAAAAGTCACCAGTAAATTCAACAGAGATTTTGGAAGAAACACAGAGTTATAGGAATATGGAACTCACTACTATAAGGACCAGATGAGGTGGATGTGAAGCCCAGGGAAGGACATGAGAAAGAATGAACACAACAAAATTGCAGATATAGCTGTGACATAAATGACCAGACAGCACATTTTAGGCATTACTTTAGAATCAGAAGCTAACTGGGACTTTGGCAAAAACATCTCTTCTTGTTCAAAATACTTTCAAGGGATCTTTTGTGTCCAACCAAATGATATGGTTTCCAACAGTTCAAAACTCTATTCTGTTGCACTGGGTGTGAAAAACTATTTAATAAATGTATTGGTTTTTAATCTGAGCCTCATCCTAATTTCTGCATCTATTGACTGAAGATAATTAGATCACATGGAAGCTTATGGTATATTTCAGGAAGCAAGAGTGGTCAAAGTCAAAGTCGAATTTATCGTCAGATGCACAAGTACATGGAAACACAGGAAAAACTTACCTGCAGCAGCATCACAGGCACATAGCATCAGATAAGCAGCAGTCATAAGAAAAACATAAACTATACACAATTTTTACAAGCAAGAACACAATTAGAACAAAAAAACCCAGGAATTCCATTTTAATGCAACTTGATCAAAGTGGTGTCAAGAGTCCTCTGTTTTACTTCTGATTCTGAACACATTTACCTGGAAACGGACAGTGCATCTACACTTGGCTGCTGGGAATGGGGCTCCACTTGCAAGAGCTCTGCAATATCTACAATAAATTCAGATAGTTGAGAGACACTTTGGAACTGTTTATCTGAGCACCCATGCCTTATTCTGTCCTGAAAAAAAAGGGTTTCACTTTGTGCATCCCACGGACTTTCTTTTTATCCTACCGGATAATTAGTGGGTGTGCTGGGTGAGTGGGGGAGAATGTGTTTGGTGATCTGTCTAACTACCTGCAGCTGTGGTTACAAAGCAGTGACTCAGCTCTGCAAACCACAATACCAGCACTTTTGACCCCTAAAGCATGATGCAATGTCCCACTCAGCAATAGAGATACGTCCAAGTGAAGGAATTTCCAACAGCAAGATCCCTAAAATTACACTTATGGCACTGACACTAGAAAGACATGCAAGACCAGTGAACAAAGGGTAGAGTGGCTGCTTTTTTGCTTATTCTCCCCACTTACAGTAGATTTACGTCTGATTGCAAATCAAATCTAAAATCAGACAAAGAGCAAAGAACGCAGCTTTCAATGGTCCCATTTCCAGTCATTTCCTTTAACCTTAATAATGATGGTAGCACCTCCATCATCATTTAAGTACTTTAACTCATGCACGAGAAGACAGAAGATTTGATATCCTGAGGTAGGGTTTCAATCCAAAACATTGACAATTCCTGCCCCCCCCCACAGATGCTGCTCAACCCATTGAGTTCCTCCAGCAGATTGTTTGTTGTTCCAGATTCCAGCATCTGCAGTCTCTTCTGTCTCCAAGACAAAATAATTGTTACAGTATTATGGTATTGAGATTAAAGATTCATTCTGATACAGTAATAAACAAAATCCACAAACATAAGAACAATTTCCTCTGTTACACCCTTCTGCTCATCTAAGGGTGGTGGGGGGTGGGGGGAGGGAAGAAACTCCTGTACCAAGTTATTTTCTCAAAATCGTGACAACGTTTGACAGCCAAAAGATAAGGCTTCATCAGGAATTAGTCATTGTTACAGTGTAGAAAATGTGGAGGCCAATTTCAGCTCTGCAAGGTACCAAGAACAGCAATGAATTAAATGACCAGATCATCGGGTTTGGAAGTTGGTGGAAAGATGCATGTTAACCTGAACAGTGGGACGATTCCCATGCTCATCTTTAATTATGCTGTACGATCTTAAACACTCCCCTGAGAGAGCAGAATTTGATGCAGTTTCGCAGCTTAGTAGTGTCTTTCCCCTTTACCTGGCTTGCCTACTTCTAGCGAAGGGGCTCCTTTGCTCATAGTCAACTAAGTTGTGGAATCGACATGATTGTGACGACATAGCAGTAAATGAAATATAACTAAGAAAGCGTAAGGTCAGAAAACATCATGGAAAGAGAAACAGAGTTAATGTTTCAAGTTTATGACCCTTCAGAGCACTGATGAAGGGTCTTGGACCTGAAATGTTAACTCTGCTTCTCATTCAGCAGATGCTGTCTGACCAGCTGAGTGTTTCCAGTGTTTTGTGTTTTTATTTCAGATTTCCAGCACCTGCAGTATTTTGATTTTTGGGATAGCATAAACCATGGAACAAGGTAATGTATTGGTCCCTGGAACCGTGAAGCAGGGATGGTGAAATCGCTTCCGTTAATGGGATTAAGTGAGAGGAGGCTGTAGGATCAAACAGACATGAGTATAGAAGATATAGAAGCATTGATAAGGAATAAGGTTCAGCTGCTCGAACCTTTTCCAAATTAGATGAAGTAGGTGTCCTATGCCCTACTCCATGTCTTCTGCTACTCAGCCAATTTCCCAGCTAAGTAATAAACTTGTCTTCAATTCCATGAACTTCAATCTTTGTAAGTATGAAGAAGTTAATCAAATGCCTTCTGGAAACTTGTGTCAACAGCATCCATTGATGTCTCCCTTTCCACTACTTCGGTCACTTCTTAAAAAAATTCATGAGTTGTCCAAGGCATGACTAACCCTTTTAAATCTACATGGGATCTTTCTGATCAGCCAAAACATTCAATCATTCTAGCCTTTATTAAGACTGTAGCAATTTCCTTACTGTGTTTATTAGGATGATTTGTCTAAAATTCTCTTGTCACCTCTCTTACATTTCCAAAAATAGTCTTTTGCAAAACACAATTTCCAAGGCTTTGGGGAGAATTTGGCAGCAGGCAAGAAGCAAATTTGCATTTTTTAAATGATTGCTGTCAGCAAACCCTGTTCTGTTCATTCGCCATAAACCACAAGTGGGGAGCAGTGTTTAAAGGGAGCTGGGATATGTTTAAAAAAGGGGTGGATTATGGCTGCAAGAAGTGGTGGTATCTTTTCAAAAGACAACAAGATGCTTTGATGTGGTGTGTCACGTGTGGTGATACCATCTGACATCACATGTGGTGAACGTGCAAAAGCCACCAAAGTTTCCAGACAATAGTTCAAAAGTCCTGATGGAAGATGTAGAAAGGTAGACCAAGGTCCTAAAAGTACTGAGAACATTGTGCTCAGAAAGCTGTGGAAATAAATAGCAGTGGAGGGCAATACTGGGGGTTTTATTTCAAGAATATAAACACTGTAATAAGAAGTCGAATGATCTGACAAAAGTTGTCCAAGGCAATGAATTCATCTTCAAATGGTGTATCCTGCCAATGGTGCCACTAGCCTTGCTCACTGCTCAACTCCATAACCCATCAACAAACACTTTAAATGAGTACTCAGTCCCAACAACCATGTGCTTTATATCACCTTCAAATACTTCACCATGTTGGAAGCCTCCCAGCCATACACTGCCAATTATATCAGCGACAAGATCCAAACATGATACAGGTGATTCACTGACAAACTTCTGTTATTCTTGCAGGAACATTTAGAGAATCAAAGAAGGCAGCAGGCAAAAATGGAGCAGATCGACACCTCATCATACAGATCTTGGAGAACATCTCTTCAACATGATGCCCTCTTCCAGCAGCTCGCCTATGGAGGACATCAATGTTTAATTTCACACCGTCATTGCATCAAATGTTTAAGTACAAGAGCAGAAACTCAGATTGCTGCCAACGTGCAGCATTTCACCATTCAGTATCTCACAGAAGTCCTTTGCTATTTTGGATGAAACATTGAACCAAAATGACCACTGTGCTTCCTACATTAGTGTCCACATATCTAAAGTTCTTAATTGGTTGTAAGCCCCTTTGGGACATTCTGAAAGTAACACGCAAAATATCATATAAACACACATCTTACTTTCTTTCATCAGAATTTGGTCATGATCCCTTTGGTGAAGCAAGGATGTCTCTTGTATTGACTAACACTAAAGATTCGGATTGCTCCCTGAAGATCATTGGGGAATATTCCTTCTGTTTTAAAGGCCTTTTTCCTTTCACTGGCCCTCTCCTCCTCATGCTCAGATCTGAGAGAAAGCTCTTCTGAGCCACGCTTGTCTGAAAGCAACTTGTTTTAGTTCAATCTATTAAATCCACAAAAGTGTACTTCAGGAAGATGTAGACAGTATGCCATAGTCTAATCACAGATTATCCATGTATAGAAAAGCTCTAAAAGTGTGCATAATAGAAACAACTCACAGAAGAAGTAATTCAATGTCAAACCTATAATTACTTCATCATCCATTTAAGTAATCTTGGTGGGGTTCCATCTTGCCCTTTAATGTTCAACTGTGCCAGATTAAGATAATGGTGAAGGCTGGTATAAGGTCCAAAAATAGCTGCTCTGACTTCAAAGCATAATGCGTGCAGATTGAGGTCATAGTCTATGTACTCCGCTCATTGTTGACAGGTGTAAGCTGTGTGTGTAACCTGGTATCCTGTGCATTTACAGTCATGTAGGTATCTTGGTGTTGGGATGTTATATAGCTTCCAAAACACAGGTGCTACACAGCCCAGTTTCTCCTCCAATTTGAGCCGAGTACATTTTTAAATTAAATTGAATGATGGAAAGCTACAGAGAGCTTCACATCTGTGACCTACATTTGGATCAATCCATGAATAATACAATCATCCCCACTGGCTTAAATTATTTCAACCTAATTTTTAAAAAGAAGTAATTCAAGAAAATATTGTTTCTCACAATGACTAATTATGATTACAGTGAAGACTCATTGGGATAAGTAGAGAGTCCTGGTGCGAGTCAAAGCAAAGATTTACTTTTGTATCATACAGTACTGAATTTATTACAAAAAGCTTAACTGTGCCAAAAGTCCTGCTGTACCAGACAATGGAAAGCTGAAAGTTGCCTGTAGTGTTTGTTCTCCATGCAGTCAGCCCCCACCTTGTGAACAAAAAAGCAATCAACAATAATATAAATTTTAAACAATTGCACATGTTTATGTGGTGTAAGTCTCTGAGCATATGCATTGCTTCCCCACCTATGTTTCCCTTCTAATCAGAAAATTGAAACGTTCTGTTGACAGTTTACTTAGCAGTCAGATGAAATGGGCATAACTATAATGGATTTAAATTAAAATCAGAGGCTTTATAATCCTCAAATGACAAATGTTTCTATTTTCATACTCAACAGAGGCAAAAGCATAAATTACATCGGTGAAATTAAAGTGCAAGAATAAATCATACCAGTTAAGATTCAACACCTAATTCAGAGCAGTTAATTATTCCACTGCTACACTATTTTAATCAAAGAACTAACAATGGTAGCAAATTTATTTCAATTCCCACTTCAATTTCAAATCGCCTTAAACTGACTCAAAAGGAGAGTTGTTAATTATCAGTCATTTTTTTGAGGTAAAGAAAGCATCACTGTATATTACATAACACTATAATAGCTCATAGCACTGACTGAGGGGTGTGAGTGTTGTGCTGTTTGTATTCTAATACTCTACATAATGAATGTATGCTGGTATAGCTCACGTATGCTGTCAACAGTACGACAACAACAATAACCATGTACAGTGAAACTCTTATAATCCAGCATCCTCGGGAACTTGGTAGTGCTGGACTGGCAGATTTTCCTGACAATTGGATGTTGCTTTTATTAACATCCCAGCACACTTTTAATGCTTTTTTAAAAATGTAATACAGTAGCATAATAAATTATGCAGTGCTGCAATAAAATTTTTAGTGAACACACCAAGTTTAAATGGTGATTTAAACTTGGCCCTGGTGATTTTAAAGAGAGCGTGGGAAATAGGGTTCTGGAGACCTCGCAGAGCTGGCGGTGAGAAGGGCCGTCCCAGTCAGATCCTTCCTGTGCAGTCAAAATATCATTCCCAATGCACACTGCCCTCGGGATAGCTGCAGTAGGAAGGAAACAGTCACCGATATCTTTGCAGACTCTGGATTTCTGAATAATTGGATAGCAGATTATCAAAGTTTTACTGTATAGAGCAATTCTAACATGGTGAAAAGACTCATGGGCTACTATTAAGCTTAGGTCTTGACAGCTGAAAGCATGGCCTCCAAAATAGAACAACAGCTCAAAAGAACATAAGAAATAAGAGCAGGAGGAGGCCACACAGCCCTGTGAGCCACCATTCATGGCTGTACTTCTACCTCAGTGCCATTTTCCAGCACTATCCTCATGACCTTTGATTCCCTAGAGCAATTAAATTTGGTTGTGCACAAGAGGCCAGATTTGAAGGGGCATGGATATTTTATTGGCTGGTTGGTTTAGAGAAGGTTGCAGAGATGTGAGGGCTAATATCACAGAGAGATTTGGAAATCATTCTGGTCAGGATCTTCAATGGGTGTTTTAGAAAATGAAGACATATAAATGATGGGGAGGGGAGCTGGGCAGGGAAGGTGATCATTTATTTTCACCTATTTGAAGAATAATTTCCCATGATAATAGAGTAAGCATACAGGGAGAAAACATGTCTCTAAGTCCAGGCCTGGAAAACCTTGCCAGAAGCTGTGAGTGGAGGGAATTATCTTATTCATCCTGAAGTGTGGGGTTCACCGTATGCATAAAGCAGGATTGAAGAGGGACATTGCAATCCTACCAGACAATATTTTGAAAGCAATATTAAAAAACAAATATCTGACAATGATGTGGATGAGAGGAACCTTCCAAAGATGAAAACTGGCATAAAACAGATGAAACTTCTTTGGGAAGAAGGATATCCAACACCAATGGGAGACATGCAATGTTGATGCGACGCTACCAATAAAATAAAGGACTTGTGTGACAGCTGGCTGTCACTATGGGTCACAAACATCAGACGTACCTCAAGAACAAGTGGTTAATGCTCCAGCTCATGCCTTTAGAAGGAACAATAATGGATGCAAGAAGGTCCAGACAACTGGATCATTTTGCTTATCCTGCTTTTCACAAAATCAAAAATTAGTTACTGAAAAGACAATTCTGACCATCATGTCTGCTATCTGGCTGTTGCTGCTGCAGATACAATAATCAAAAAGATTCAAAAATGTTTCCAGGGTCTTTATCTCCACTGCTTTATCTGGGTGCATATCAATTCTAGATTGTATTTATCAATGTGTACTCGTCTATCTTTATTCTACTTTGATAAGTTAACTAGAAGTGGTTTCCCAGTTAACCTTTACCGTACTTAATCTATCTGTCAGATATCAGGATGCTAAGCTAAAAAATGCAGAAACTCTCCGATCTTTTTTTTCAATCTTTTTATTGAATTTCAAATTAATTCAAATTAATATACGTAACATTAATAATTATACATGTAGTGTGAAGAGATTGGGATAGCAATAATAACAGTTAATATTTATACTCAAAAGGAGTAAAATATGTAATTTAGACATCCCGCTCTCTTGCTAAGTGTACACAATGCAAAAAAAAAGAAATTGAAAAGAAATTTGATTATGTGAAAAGAAAACCCCCAAATCAAAATAAAATATAATAATAGACAAAAGCAAACCAAATACTTCAAAGAAAAAAAACTGGACTGATATTTCTTAGATTTAAAAAAACATTATTATGTCGTCAGCTCTGCTCCTCTATATTCAAAGGTTATGAAAAGGGATTCGAAAAAGGTCTGCTTATATCATATGGAAATATTGAATAAATGGACTCCAAACTTCCTCAAATTTAAGTGAAGGATCAACAGTGCCACTCCTAATTTTTTCTAAGTTTAAATATGTTATAGTTTGAGAAAACCATTGAAATGTGGCAGGGGGTATAGGGTCCTTCCATTTAAATAGAATGGATCTCTTGGCCATTAATGTAACAAAAGCAATCATACGACAAGCAGAAGTGGATAAGTGACCAGAATCCATCATTGGTAACCCAAAAATTGCAGTAATAGGATGGGGTTGTAGATCAATATTCAATACAGTTGAAATAATATTAAAAATGTCCTTCCAATATTTTTCCAAAAGAGGACAGGACCAGAACATATGTGTCAGGGAAGCCACCTCCAAATTACATCTGTCACATATAGGATTTATATGGTGATAAAAACGGGCTAACTTGTCCTTTGACATATGGGTCCTATGAACCACCTTAAGCTGGATCAAAGAGTGTCTAGCGCACATTGAAGATGTATTAACTAATTGGAGAATTTTCTTCCCTGTCTCTGTGGGTAAGAGTATCTGAAGTTCTCTTTCCCATTCATTCTTAATTTTATCAAATGTCTCTAGATGTATTTTCATAATCAGATCATAAATTATTGCTATCAAGCCCTTCTGATAAGGATTAAAACCTAAGATTTTTCCCACAATTTCAGTTTTATATAGTATCGGAAAAGAAGGTAAAGTAACTTTTAAAAAGTTTCTAATCTGTAAATATTGAAAAAAATGTGACCTAGGCAAATTGTATTTATTA
The DNA here is from genome assembly GCF_009764475.1 of Pristis pectinata. NCBI lineage: Eukaryota > Metazoa > Chordata > Chondrichthyes > Rhinopristiformes > Pristidae > Pristis > Pristis pectinata. The sequence goes on from NC_067422.1 coordinate 32,698,799, forward strand.
GCCAACTGTTCAAAAGACATAAAACAGTTATCAATGAATAAATCACAAAAGCATTTATTCCTTTCATTTTCCATAAAGAAAAAGCTAAATCAATTCTAGATGGTTGAAAGAAAAAATTAGATTGGATAGGACTTGATAAAATTAATTTATTCAATCCAAAACATTTACAAAATTGAAACCATATTCGTATTGTATGTTTAACTACTGGGTTAATCATTTGTTTACTCAATTTAGTAAGTGCAAAAGGGAGTGAGGCTCCTAAATTAGAAGCTAATGAAAATCCTTGCACTGATTCATACTCAAGATACACCCATCGAGGACAGTGAATTACATCTAAATCTTGTGCCCAGAAAATTAAGTATCTAATATTAATTGCCCAATAGTAAAATCTAAAGTTAACTTACTAATTCTGGTCATTTAACCGCTTCTGCTTGTCGTATGATTGCTTTTGTTACATTAATGGCCAAGAGATCCATTCTATTTAAATGGAAGGACCCTATACCCTCTACTACATTTCAATGGTTTTCTCAAACTATAACTTTTAAACTTAGAAAAAATTAGTAAGTTAAATTTCTTACTTAACCTTGTTTTTTTTATTCTGCCATATATATGAAAGAATTTTAGAATCAATGGAATCGAAAAAGGATTTCGAGATGACAGTTGGAACCACCTGAAATAAATACAAAAATTTTGGTAAAATAGTCATCTTAACCGCATTAATTCGGCCAATCAATGATAGAGACAATGGGGACCATTTAGTAAACAATTGTTCAACATGATCAATTAAAGGTAAAAAGTTAACTTTGAATAAGTCCTTGTGCTTCTTGATAATTTTAACACCCAGATACATAAAATAATCAGTCACTAATCTAAATGGTAATTGCCTATAAATTGGGACTTGCATATTTAATGGGAAAAATTCACTCTTATTAAGATTTAATCTATAACCAGAGAAAACACTAAACTGAGCAGGCAATGACAGTGCTGCAGGGATAGATTTCTCTGTGTTAGATATATAGAGTAACAGGTCATCTGCATGAAACTCTCCAATCTTATCCTACAGTTAAATACGTTGACCATGAGATTTTCTTGTGCTAGAGGAAATGTGCCAAAAAGTCACTGCATGGTGCACCAACAACCATTTTGTTCATAGACCTGCTACGCCCAGATTCTAAGGCATTTTGATTACAGAATGTCCACTATACATATTCCGTTGCACATTGTACCATTGTAAGGTATGTAAATGTGAAAAGCAAGTAAGTTCAAGATCAAGGTATAGGTCATGGAATGGGGGAGGGTGGAGGTGAGGGGCCAAGAGTCAAGATAGGGCTTGGTCAGGGGTTGGGTCAGCTGGGGTTTTGTAAGAATTCAGATTGCGGCCAGCGTTGGAGAAAGTGGAAGGTTGACATCGATGGTTATTGACAGGTGTTAATATATTAGTGGGTGTTCCAAAGAGGGTGGAACCCCTTGAGTTCCACCCCCTGAGTTCTCACTCCCAGGATGCAAGTTGCTTTCTTACATATGATTGTTCCAAGACTCCCTAACAGGCCACCTCAGGACAAGTTGATCTATTATCCCAAGCAAGTTCTAGAGGAGCGTGGAATGGGGGGGTTCCATCAACCCTGTCTTGGATTTGCATCAACTACACAAGTGTGATTCACACCGGAACTGCCTGGGTGAATTTCTGGAGTTGGTCATTGCCGTCACATTCCATTCCTGAAATAATCGATTTTAGTAACTTTAGTACTAAAGAAAATATTGCTATACAGACAAATTTCCAGGTCACTGTACTCCTCCACCCCTTGTGTCCTTCATTGAAGAACATTTGACATTATCGTCTGACCAGGCCTATAGATATCTCCAGACTTTCAGTGATGTGCTTGACTCTTCCCCATCCTTTGAATGGCCCAGAAAGCCAGTCAGCCAGCAGTTGTGGGTGACCTTGCCATCACCACCCAATCCTGAAAAATTAACGTAAGGAAAATGAAGATCATGGCTCAATGATCACATTCTTACCTTCCGTATGTCACAGAATCTCTATGGATTCAAGTCCCATGCCTGACAACAAAGCCTGACCCTACAGGGGCTGTTTTCAGATGGAATAGTCAGCTGAGTTTGTGCTGGCCCTGTCTGAGAGACAAGAAAGATCACGGCATTGTTTAATGAAAAACAGGCAAATTGTGCTGGTCAACATTAATCCCTCCACAAAGAATTGGATAAAAACAATTCGCCAGTTACTTATTGCTGCCCACAAATTTACTGCAGCATTTGCTTACAGCAAAATTAGAGTAAAATCAGGTTGGGTGTATTCTATGTGAACTTTTCCCTTTCTTACCAAGTGATTCAGGTTAAATTTAAGGCTTAATATACAGAAGGCAAAATGTCAGGTCTTTTACAGACAGCCAGCTGGGACTCAAAGGACATTAACACAATACAAGAAATATCATCATTGTTTGAAAAATGTATTCGACCAAAATCAAAAAAAAACCTCTAGTAAGCTTTTATTACTGGGGATTTATATAAGCCTGGTTGACTGAAAGCTTCATAAACATTTCAAACCACTAACAAGCTTATCTCAATTTAATATTTCGAGTTCTATAATCACAGAATCTCTGTGGATTACAATATATCATCTTCAGCACAGCCCACTAAACACATCAAGGGAAACGATAAATTATCAAGCCTTCTATTTGATAATCAACATCTTGGTTGGAGCAAAAGGGTTGTAACATTCTTTATTCCTCCCCTTTGTCTGCCTGGTCAGACTCTCACTGAGTCCCATTCATCATAATCTCAAAGAAAGTGTCTATTGTAAAAGTGAAACAATTTGAGGTTTCCTTAGATTCTCTGGTGATAGAAGTTTTTTTTCTGATTAGTCCCATGCTGAACGGAATGAATGCACACTTACTGTTGGATCATATTTTCCAACTGCATCCAGAAATGGCAGAACCCTGAGGAGCATTGATGTTCAGATGGATCTTGGAGTGCAAGTCCACAGCTCCCTGAAAGTGGCAAGACAAGTGAAATGGGTGGTAAAGAAGGCGTAGAGCATTCTCGCTTTCATCTGTAAGGGAACTGAGTATAATAGTTGGCAAGTCATGTTGCAGCTGTATAAAACCTTGGTTAGACCACATTTGGAGTATTGTGTTCAGCTTTGGTCACCACACTACAGGGTGGATGACCAACAGACCACAATCAATGAGGATAGGCAGCAGTTCCTCCAGCACGATTATTCTCAACACTGGTGCCCCACAAGGCTGCGTCCTTAGCCCTCTACTCTACTCCCTGTATACTCATGACTGCGTGGCCAGATTCTGCTCTAACTCCATCTACAAGTTTGCAGATGATACCACCGTCATCAGCCGTATCTCAAACAATGATGAGTTGGAGTACAGGAAGGAGATAGAGAGCTTAGTGACATTGTGTCATGACAACAACCTTTCCCTCAATGTCAACAAAACATAAGAGCTGGTCATTGACTTCAGGAAAGGGGGCAGTGTACATGCACCTGTCTACATCAACGGTGCTGAGGTCGAGATGGTTGAGGGCTTCAAGTTCCTGGGAGTGACCATCACCAATAGCCTGTCCTGGTCAAATCACATAGATGCCACGGCCAAGAAAGCTGAACAGCGCCTCTACTTACTCCAGAGGCTAAAGAAATTTGGCATGTCCCCTTTGACACTCACCAACTTTTATCAATGCACCATAGAAAGCATCCTATCTGGATGTATCAGGGCTTGGTATGGCAACTGCTCTGCTCGGGACCGCAAGAAACTGCAGAGAGTTGTGGACACAGCCCAGCGCATCACGGAAACCAGCCTCCCCTCCTTAGACTCTGTCTTTACCTCTCGCTGCCTTGGTGAAGCAGCCAGCATAATCAAAGACCCCACCCACCCAGGACATTCTCTCTTCTCTCCTCTTCCATCAGGTAGTAAATACAGGAGCCTGAGGGAACATACCACCAGGCTTAAGGACAGCTTCTATCTCACTGTGATAAGACTATTGAACGGTCCCCTTATATGATGAGATAGACTCTGACCTCATGATCTACGTTGTTGTGACCTTGTACCTTATTGCACTGCACTTTCTCTGTAACTGTGACACTTTACTCTGTACTGTTATTGTTTTTACATGTACTATCTCAATGCACTCTGTACTCACTCAATGTAACTGCACTGTGTAATGAATTGACCTGTACAATCGGTATGCAAGACAAATTTTTCACTGTACCTTGGTACATGTGACAATAATAAACCAATACCAATACCAATGTGGAGGCTTTAGAGAGGATGCAGAAGAGAATTGCCAGGAGGTTGCCTCGATTGGAGTGTTTCAGCTTTAACGATAGGATGGGCAACTTGGATTATTTTCTCTGGTACATTGGAGGAGGAGGGACAACCTGATAGAAGTGTATATACTTATGAGAGGCATGGATAGTGTAAATAGTCAGTCTTTTTTTCCCAGGGTGGAAATAATTAATGCTAGAGGACAGAGGTTTAAGGTGAGAGGGGGAAAGTTTAAAGGAAATGTGTGAGGCAAGTTTCTTTTACACAGTGGTTGATCCCTGGAGTGCGCTGGCAGTCGAGGTGGTGGAACAGATACAAAAGCAACATCTAAGATGCATTTAGATGGAGACATGAACAGGCAGGAATAGAGAGATACAGACCACGTGTAAGCAGACGCGATTTGTTTAATTTGGCCTGTCATAGTCAGCACAGACACAGCGTGCCGAAGGGTCTGTTCCTGTGCTGTACTGTTCTATGTTTCTATGGTGCTATCCAATACCTAAGCACCAGCATCAGAAATAAGCATTCAGTGGATATTGGCGTCCTTCAATAAACAAAAGATAATGTTCTGAGAAAACATTTCATTTGGAGAAAATCAATGAATCAAAAAGGCTTTTCCCATTAGTTTCAATGTAAAAGCTCCCACAGCTCAGGAGCTTCAGTCAGAAAAAACTAAACACTTAAAAAAAATCAATACAATTACCTGAAGTAATAATGCACTGTTCTATTAACAATTAAAATAAGATAATAAAAACAAACACAATGTATATGAAGCAGAAAACTGCAGATGCTGGAAATGCAAAACAATTAGTGGAAGCATTCAGCGAGTCAGGCAGCATCTGTGAGGAGAGAAGCAGACTTAACGCTTTGGGAAACAAAGATGACTTTTCATCAGAACTAGAGAAGTGAGAGAAAAAGGCATTTTTAAGTTGAGAGATGGACAAAGCTGGAAAGAACAAAGGGGGATGTCTTTGCTTGGGTTCAAGATAACATTTACTTTCAAAACTCGCGGTTGCAGACAGGAAAGGAAAACTAAGAAGCAAATTAAGACAGGCACAGTCACATCTGTGAAGAGAGAGAAGGACAAACGGTGGTTGTCTAACTTGTTAAATTGAGAGTTGCAACATAACTCAATGAGGGATGAGGTACTATTCCGGGACGATGATGTTCAAGGGCAATGGTTGGTGCAGAGGAAGAATGGACCAGGGACTCACAGAGACAATGTGGAGGGAGAGGAAGATATGTATAATGAAGGAAGTTACCCATTAACGCAGATTCTGGAGGAGTTAAGGGTGAAAACAAGGGGAATCCTATCTTTGCTCTGGTTGGGAAGAAAGGAGTTGGGAACAGAGGTGCTAGAAAGAGAAGAGATATGATTAAGAGTCCTGTCAACTGTGGTTGAAGGGAAGACATGGTTAAAGTAAAAGGAAAGTCTCTTAAAGCACTAGTGAGGGACGTCTAATCATCAGAGTGGATATAACAGAGGCAGAGAGACCGTGAGAAGTGGCTACAGGAAGCAAGATGGGAGGAGCTGTAGTCGAGATAATTTGGGAGCCGGTGGGCTTATAGTGGATATTGATTGGTGACCTATCTCAAAGAGGGAGATAGAGGTATCAATAATAGGAAAGGAAGAATCTGATGTGGACTCTTGTGAAAGTGGAAGCAGGGTGGAGATTGAAAGCAAGGGGAATGCCATCTTCAGGTTTTGAACAGGCGCAGGAAGCAGAGTCTATACAGGAATCAAGGTAAGAATGGAGAGTGGGTTCCAGGTGAAACCGATGCAAGGACTGTTCCATGTATCCAACAAGGAGACAAGCAGAGTTTGGGTCCATGAAAGTGCCCATGGTAACCTCTGACTTGGAGAAAGTGGGTGGACTTGAGTGGGGGTGGAAGGGGACTGGTTGGACCTCTGTTCAAAGAGGAAGTGAAGGGCCCTCAGATCATCTGGGTGTGGGATCGAGGTGTAGAGGGATTGGACGTCCGTGGTGAAGATGAGTCAGTTGGGACGAGAAAACCGGAGATTGTTAAAGTAGTGGAGGGCATCACGTGTCATGGATGTAAGTGGGAAGGAAATGGATAAGGGGAGAAAGAATAGATAGAAAGGAATAAGTTCTTGAGGAAAGAACAGATTGCAACAATGGGTCTGCTTGGACAGACCTACTTATGAATCTTGGAGAGGAGGGAGAAGGAAGCTGTGTGGGGCTGTGGGACTTTGAACTCTGGAGGAAAGATCTCCCAAAGATAAGGTTTTGGAGCACCTAGACAACAGCAAAACGTATGTCAGGCTGCTGTTTATCGATTACAGCTCGGTGTTCAACACCATTATCCCCTCAGTACTAATCAACAAGCTTCAAAACCTGGGCCTCTGTACCTCCCTCTGCAACTGGATCCTCAACTTCCTTATTGGGAGACCACAGTCAGTGCGGATCAGTAGTAATATCTCCTCCTCACTGACAATCTACACAGGCACACCTCAAGGATGCTTGCTTAGTCCACTGTTCTACTCTCTCTACACTAATGACTGTGACGAGGCACAGTTCAAACACCATCTATAAATTCACTGATGACACCACTGTCATTGGCAGAATCTCAGGTGGCAATGAGGAAGCATACAGGAGTAAGATAGATCGGCTGGTTGAGTAGTGTCCCAACGACAACCTTGCATTCAGTGTCAGCAAGTCCAAGGAAATGATTGTGGACTTCAGGAAGGGGAAGTTGGGAGAACACACACCAGTCCTCATTGAGGGTCAGCGGTGGAAAGGGTGAGCAGCTTCATGTTCCTGGGCGGCAACATCTCAGAGGGTCTACCCTGGACCCAACACACTGATGCAATCATGAGGAATGCACGCCAATGCCTCTGCTTCATTAGGAGTTTGAGGAGATTTGGTATGTCACCAAAGACTCTTGCAAATTTCTACAGATGTACAGTGAAGAACGTTCTGACTGGTTGCATCGCTGCCTGGTATGGAGGCTCCAATGTGCAGTATCGCAAGAGGCTGCAGAGGGTTGTAGACTCAGCCAGCTCCATCACAGGCACAACCCTCCCCACCATCGAGGACATCTTCAAGAGGCAGTTCCTCAAGAAAGCAGCATCCATCATTAAGGACCCTCACCACCCAGGACATTCCTTCTTCATGTAACTACCATCAGGGAGGAGGTACAGGAGCCTAAAGACCTACACTCAACGTTTCAGGAACAGCTTCTTCCCCTCCACCATCAGATTTCTGAACAGTCCATGAACCCATGAACACTACCTCATTATTCCTCTTTGGCACTATTTATTTAGTATTGTAACTTACAGTAATTTTTTACATCTTTATGTCTTGCACTGTCTTGCACTGTACTGCTGCCGCAAAACAACAAACTTCACGACATACGTCAGTGATAATAAACCTGATTCTGATTCTGAGATCAGTGACTTCCTGAGAGAGAAAATCAAAGTCGAGTTTATTGTCATATGCACAAGTGCATGTATGCACAGGTGCAATGAAAAACTTACTTGCAGCAGCATCACAGGCACATAGCATCAGATAAGCAGCACTCACAACAAAAACATAAACTGAACATTATACAGAATTTTTACAAGAAAACACAATTAGAACAAAAAAACAAATGTAGCCGTACGTGGCACATGGCAGAAAAGGAAAATGCAGAAACACGGAGGCTGGACTGGAGCACACTTTAGCAAACCAAACAAAATGTGCGCGCTCGGTAAAGTAACTGAGGGCCTCTCCGGTGGACGTGATGTGTGGCCCCCACCGGAGGGCCCGCCCTGAGGTTAGTCTGCGTTGCGCTCCCGCACATGTGCCCGCGGCCACCGATGGTGGTTCGAGTCCTGCGGGTCCGGGTCGCTACACCAAGTCCATTTTAGTGCAAAATGGTCAAGGTGGTCATAGTGTTGCCAAACTGTAGTGATTAGGGTTTTGCCGGTTGGTTCAAGGACCAAGTAGTTGAAGGGAAGTAGCTGTTCTTGAACCTGGTGGTGTGGGACTTTAGGCTTCTGTACCTCCTGCCCGATGGTAGCTGTGAAAAGATGGCATGGCCCGGATGGTGGGGATCTTTGATGATAGATGTTGTCTTCTTGAGGCAGAACCTCCTGTAGGTAATACCGATGGTGGGGAGGGATGTGTCTGTGATGCATGACAAATGACATGATGCGTGAGTAAATAGAAACAGTGAGAAAATTGATAAATAAATTGGTAAATTGGTTTATTATTGTCACATGTACCGAGTTACGATGATAAATTTTGTTTTGCATGCAATCCATGCAAATCATTTCATTACAACAGTGCATTGAGGTAGTACAAGGGAAAACAATAACAGAATGCAGAATAAGGTGTTACAGTTACAGAGCCCTGGAGGTCAGAAGATCACCAGACCTGTAAGTAGATGTAAAAGAACATTATTGGTAATTCTTGGAGTCACAGAATTTAGATTCAGAAGAGTGGAATGACTATAATAGAAGTAATGAGCAGATCTGCAGAGAACAGCTTTCAAAGAGTCACCACGCTCTAGCACCATCTTGCAGACCCATCTTGAGACAGTCAATATCATGTCAGCAGTTAGCAGTGAATAGATGTGGGGAAAGCAAATGGTCAGAAGGAGGGACCCAGGGGGATTTGGAATGCTTAACATGGGAACAAGTGCCTATATCCTGTGCTGAGGGGTAACGGCCAAAGAAACAAGCTTGGAGGTGAAGGTAGTGAGTGAAAAGCAGCATTACATTGGGCTTAGGATTCATTAAGATGGTGAAGCCAGGCGTTAGATCCGAGGCCTCTGCTGATAGCAGATTATTCTGGAACAGAGGGGGGAAGACCTAAAGGGACAGTGGAAACACAGCAAGGACTTGGACTGGGTGTAAAGGCAGGGGCAGAAAAATATTTTTAGAATTCAGGAGTTGTTGAAGTACATACAAAATATACCCTTCCAAGGTATTCATTAAGTGGAAGATTTAAGATGTCCCCCTTCACTCACCCTGGCATTCTCTCCCTCCACTACACCCCACTTAGCTCTTTTTCACCAGCTCTCTTGGCCATCTCTGTCCCTTGGCTCGAGCTGGCTCTCTACCAATCCCCACCCTATCGCCACTGGCTCTTGATGTATCTCTCCTCTACCAATTCTGCTGTGAATAGTTTGCCTCATAATCCTTTTTTCCCCATCTCCCTTTCCTCTCCCCCCAGTCCAGTTCTTCTTTACTCCACCTCGCCCTCCACTCTCCCGTCTCCCTCTTTCCTCCTCCCCTCTTCTTCGACTCTCTCCCACCTTCATCTCTTCAACACCCACCACCACCACCCCTGTTCTCTCCTCCACCCCGGTGAGTTGAACATCTGTGTGAATGGATATCCCTCTCCATGTCTCCACTTGACTGGCATTGCTGTTTATTGAGCATATTTCATCATCGCAAAAATATAAGCCTCATAACTTGAGTATACATACTCCATCACAGCAAAAATTCTGAAATAGGATGTATTTAATTGAGGGATACCTGTAGATAAAAGTTGGGATGCTGAGGTTAAGGAGAAAACATTCCATGTTAAGGATTGAAGGAACCCTGTTGCATCAGCTTGGCTTTGTCCACCAAAACAGCAAATTGTAGCTCAATGGCAGGAACTTGAAATTATAACTTAAACTGACTCCCCTTAACAGCACTGCATTGTCAGGGGAACCACCGTTCTAATGAGATTTAAATTAACTTGAATTGTTCTATTCCAGAGTTTATGTCCCTTGGCAATATTTGGCAAAGATGAACACCAGTATCCTGGCTAATATTGTTCACTTAACAACTGCCATGAGAAATAAGTTAAATATTACTCATCTTTCCATTCTTTCTGCTTGTTTGTCTGCCTGTCTATCCATATGTCCATCTCTAGTCATTTGTGATTTGATGTGCAAATAGGTCAAGTTAACCAAGTTAACTAGATAGGTAACTTCTAACAAGCTAGTTTGGGACTAGCTTGGACAGGCATCTTGGTTGGCATGGACCAATTGGGCCGAAGGGCCTGCTTCCATGCTGTAAGACTCTGTGATTCCATGACATCGACAGATGGATGGATAGATAGATAAGTAAAGAGTGACAGAGAGACAGACAGACAGATAGATAGAGAGGGAGATAGATGGATAGAGAGATAGATAGAAAGAGAGCCAGGTGAGGGAGAGGGACTGGGGAGAGAGAGAGCGACAGACAGACAGAAAGATAGAAAGAAGAACCAAATACAGATTAGGTGACCATTTTGTAGAGTCCCTTCATTCTATCTATAAGTGTGACACTAAGCTCCCAGTCACCTGCCACTTCAGTTCTCCATTCCACAGCTACTCTGAGCTCTCTGCGACAGCCCTCCTGCACTATTCCTGCAAAGCCCAGTGTAAGCTCCAGGAAGAGAACCTCGTCTTCATCTCAGCATATTGCAACCCTCTGGGCTGAAATATTGAATCCTACAATTTCACTTAATCAGCCTTTCCTGTTTGCACTAGAATTGACCAGTTCTGATGTAAAGTCACCCATCTGTAACATTAAATCAGTTTTTCTTTCTCCTGATCTGCAAGGGACTTGTTTTTGTTTCAGATTTCCAGACGCTATTGTACTCCGCTTCCCACATTTCCGAGACATTCTTTTGTTTCTTATCCCTAATTGCTGATATTCAACTATTATCCAAGGAACTCTGAAAACATTGTGTGGCCTGGACAACCCGGTCTCCACTCTGTGACATTCCTTCTGTCACAGGCATTCCTTTTGTCATCGCACTTCTTCAGTTCCAGTACAGAATCATTAACCTGAAATGTTATCCCTGTGTTTTTTCTCTCTGCAGATGCTGCCTGATATGCTGAGTGTTTCTGGAATCATCTGTTTTTATTATAGGTAGATGGACAGATGATGGAGAGAGGGAAGGAGGGACGGGCAGATGAAGATATATAAAGATAGACAGCAGATGACTTGCGTGTGAGGGACTGATGTTTATTGGGGGCAATGAGTCATGTTCCTGTGCAATGCTATAATTATTACCAAAGCCACAATGGAGTGTGAAGCAATTCATTTATTCTTATTGGCATGAAGACAACAATGTTGGACAGGGCACTAAGAAACCTTTTACTTCTTTGTCAGATTTTGACATAAGTTATTACACATCCATAGAAAACTCTGGAATACAAAATATCCCACCCTACTTTAAACCTCGTTGGAAAGGCAGTCACCATTCTCCATCCCAACTCCCAATGGGGTATTGTTAAAGGGGTTCAGGATGCTAAGAGTTCAAGCTCTTGCCAGCTCAGAATTATAACCTGGTGTCTCAAAGGACAAATGCAATGATGTAGTGTAGTGGTTAACATAACGTTATTACAGCGCCAGCAAACCGGGTTCAATTCCAGCCGCTGTCTGTAAGGAGTTTGTACGTTTTCCCCGTGTCTGCGTGGGTTTCCTCTGGGTGCTCTGGTTTCCTCCCACATTCCAAAGACATACGGGTTAGGAAGTTGTGGGCATACTATGTTGGCGCCAGAAGCGTGGTGACACCTGTGGGCTGCCCCCAGAACACTCTATGCAAAAGATACATTTCACTGTGTGTTTCGATGTTCACGTGAAAGATCACCTTATCTTAAAAAATGTGCACATTATTAATTGCCAGTCAACAATGGTCTGGAGTCAGACTGCGGAGAACATGTAGCACAGGTACAAGGTCCCCCTGAGGATATAGACGGAGAGAACTCAAGTGAGAAGTTGGATGGGGAAACCTTTGGATGACAGATATACAGTAAATAATCAAATGCTTGGTTGCCAGAAAGCCCACTTTCAATGCCAAGAAACATGGAAGGGTTCAGCATCATTTCTGCAGGGGACTTTACACATTGAAAATTTTCCCAGCATGCTAGTGATAAGCAACTCAATAAGAACGCTTGAAGTTCTTGCCGATCCCTTTAAATAGCACTGGCAGTGGGGTGGGTGGGCTGAGAGGGTGTCATCCTGCTCAGACATTCGGATGTGTGATGTTAAGAGATGGAGCTGGCACCATTTGTGAAAACAAAAAGAGAACTGCAGATGCTGGAAAACTAAAAATAAATAAAAATAAAATGCTGGAAATGTTGAGCAGGACAGGCAGCCTCTGTGGCCGCACATGTGGTCTGACTGCTGAGTATTTCGTGCATTTTTGTTTTTATTTGAGTTATCAGAGTTTTGGCAGCAGTGGTGTCAAATCAACTTCAGGTCATGATCATTTCCCCGCAAACTTTGGATGGTGTTAGTTAACCACTCACTAACATTCTTAACATTAAAGCAACCTGAATGAAGGCTGCGTCTAATGTGCACAAATGCACAGGTACCAAACTAGAAGCAGCAGTGCCCGAGTAACAGGTGGTGTGGATCTGATTTTTTGGATTGAGTTGTCCCAGAGTATATCCCGAACTAAGCATGCAGAATAAACCTCTATTTATATAGTAAATCATCTGAAGCCAAAGAAGAGAATAGGACAGATGCCAGCTTGGTGAACAAAACATGTTATAAAATAACATCTCAAAGGAGAGGGGCAGTGCAGTTAAAGGATGGAATTCCAGAACTTAGGACCTTGGCAGCTAAAGGCTTGGCTGGCAATGGCGTTGATACAAAGTAATGGTGCCCAAGATGTAAGAATTGACTGATTAGAGAAATTTCAGAGGATTGGTTGGCTGGCAGAGGTTACAAAATGAGGGAAATAAACTTGCACATCCTGCCTAGTCAAGGACCACATCATTTAGTCAATTATCCTTTGAGCCAACGAGAAACCCAAAGTAAATCTCTAGAGGTTAAGAATAATCAAAGGTGAAGGAATCAAAGCACGTAATGGGAAATTCTAGTCACTGAAGCCAAAACCTCAAAGTGTTGTTGCTTAGGAATTGGATTTCTTCCTTTCTGCCAACACAAGCCAAGGCTGCCATAGGACAGAGAGCTTGGAGGTGAGAGGGAGAGAGCTCCACAATTTGCACATTGAGGGTACATGCCAAGAGAACAATGTCCTACAGGTCAGAGGCAGTCAGGAGACTTGCCAGAGCCTTGCAGGAGGTGGCTCAAGTTATCTCCTCCAGGACTGAGAATTCCCAAATGATGGAGAAAGAGATTTCATGACCTCACAAGATATGTCACCATTAGAAATATTGGTCATTCATACTGACAAGTATCCATGGAAACACACACATATACACAGAGTTACTCACCCCATACACGGCACTCCCTTTTATCCCATCCTCCTTCCCTCATCCCACCAGTGACATTTTAACCCTTTAAATATCTGGAATGTACCTGGATGACACTAGCAATGGAAGTAGTGAGTAGGCTCCGTCCCCCAACATCAAACCGCCAGGTCAGTACACAGACTCCCAAAGGGTGGAGTGCAGTCACAGAAAACATAATACTCTTCTCCTGATCCACAACTCACTGCAGACTGAGTGAGTGAAATGCCCTTCTATTGACGAAGAGTGAAGGTTTTTGCAGGGTGTCATTTTGGGCACATGAGTTCAGTCATTGGCAGGCTAAACGTTCAGGAAACTAGCAATGCAAGCAATGTTATCTGCTTCTCCATTATACTTATGAACTAACTGTAATATATGGCAGATATCAGTGACAGCCACCTGCAGTGTGCCTCAAGTTAGGACATTGAGAATTGGGATGACTTTGACCAGCGCAACAAGAGCAGTCAGGGCACAAGAGTGAAGCTCATTCCACGGGATGTCACACATCTCATTGATGGCAGCTTTTGAAAACCCAAGCCTGCAAACTCATTGCTTCTCCTTGTGTTGCTGTGTGTCTCTGAATTGTTTCTGTGGACAGGGTCTTCATACACTGCGTTCCTGAGCCCCCTGCTACAAAATTCCTAACTCTCCCAGTGTGACACAAAGCACTGCTTCTATTCAAAAGGTTCAGTCTTTTCCTACCAAGTTCAATATGCATTTGAAGTGTCAATGCTTGGAGATGCCTGTACATGATAAGTGAGGCATCATTAAATGAGCTACTCAGTAGTTAAATGGTGGAACAGGTACTCCTTGCTAGTCCGAGCACAGTCTGAAATGAATAGGTGATTCCCATCAGCTGTTCTCCCATGTTCCCATCAACGTTGGGAAGTCCACTTTAACTAATATACCCTGGTACAGTGATTGGTTCTGGAGCTGTGCCAATGTCAACAGTCTGACCTTTAAGTAGTGTCTTAGTGAAAAATATAGAATGTTGTTCTCCCTTCTTCTCCTGTGACTATTAAATGACATTTACCTTCTGGGCTTTGGAATAGGTTAGAACATGCATTGCGTGATGCCTTTACCCTGAGTTTGACACGAGGTAAATGCCAAACATGCTAACACAGATCGCAACTGAATGTGCCCAGTAAAATTTCCTGACTAGAGCGATTTCACCAATGAGATTTGCTCCAAGTTAACTTAATGTTGCACTGTTTAGTGCTAAAAGAACATTGCTACATGATCTAATTTTAAGGCATGTGAAATGAATAATTACCATCCTTTTCAGGATTAGTCTACAGGTCTTTTTATGAGGATATAAGCAGCACAGGGGCACAGCTGGTAGATCTGCTGCCTCACAGCTCCAGTAATGTGAGTTCAATCCTGATCTTAGGTGTTGTCTGTGTTGAGTTTGCACGTTCTCCCTGTGACTGCGTGGGTTTCCCCAGATGCTCCAGTTTTCCTTCCACATCCCAAAGACGTGCAGGTCGGTTGGTTAATTGGCCACTGTAAATTGCCTCTCTTGTGTAGTTGGGTGGTAGAATCTGGCAAGAGTTCACGGAAATGTGGGGAGAACAAAATTGGATAAGGATAGGGTTAGTGTAAATTAGTGCTTGACAGTTGACATGGACTCAATGGGCTTAAGGCTATGACTCATTACTTTGTAAATATTGGCTTAGCATGCCTTTCACATTCTCTTATATTGTGTTAAAATCACCTCTCCCCAACTAACTGCAGAACTTAGTTGCTGGAACTTTACCAAAGAACTAATTAGAAAAGCTGCAGCACAGGAACATATCAATTAAACACAAGTACTTCACAAGTGGAACAAGTTGCTGCTTCAACCTGCTTTTACTATATTTAAACTTCTTTGATAGGTTACTCACACAGTGTGGAAAAATAACTACGCTGAAGTGAAGTATCTGGTATTGATCTTGAAAATATCCTGGGAAATTTGGAATTCTGAGTGGTGTGCTGGGAATCACCCATTCATTCCACAGCACACCCTACCAATTTCTTGGCTAGCAGGTGAAGGACTCAAGATCTGGTCTAAGCAGCATAGGTAAACAAAGTTAGAAAATGAGTCTAGAAACTGCAGTGCGCCACAGGAGAACGAATGTTTCAATGAAGAGTCCCTGACTGAAAAGTTCTATAGTTCATGAGGCCCCAGGTATCAAATGCAATAGGTAGGTCATGATTTCTGGGAGGGTCAAAAAGAGGGAAGGGGGGAGTTTTAGTAAAAATTTTGGGAGTTAGAGGAGTCGTAACCTTGAGAGTCTTGACAGATCAAACAGCTGCTGGGAGAGGTTTGGTGCCATGACTGTTCGAAGGTATTGGGTTGGTGGTCAGCCGCTGTGTGGAGTGAGTCTATTAATTAAAATCAATTTCAAACAACTCAGCAGGTCTCCTCTAACCCAGGCTGAAGGGTACCTCATGCTATGAAGGCTGATCTTGCATGAGTTGTCCATACCATTCCAGGATCACCTCCGTGTAAATGAGGGTTGTGACATCTAGACATGTGTGTTCACCACTGCGTAACACTGTACATATCTGATCATTAACACTTCAAATCCATGTGGTACCCAGAAGGAAAATAACACATTTTGTGGAATGCTAGGTAAGTCATAATTCATACTTTGTCCTTGGATTTCCTGAGAAATGTTATTGTAAAGCACACTGCAAATAGAATTTCTTGAACATGTTTGCTTAATACATTGTCGACATCTAGCTGGGTATCTACACCAGACGGAGTGACCATTGGCTCAATACTTGTATGTTTTACCCTGGCCCCAGTTCACCCAGTCCTGGAACACAGAGCTCTGGCTCTAAGTATGAGACGGGCATTCATTGAGGGTATTCTATACTTGCAACCAGTGTACGGTTGTGAAGGTCACCATAAAGGGCAGGTGGGACTATTTAATCTTGGGTCCAACTCACCCATGAGCAGGTACATCAAGCATAAAAACCGTGGGGAAGTAATGACTCCTGAAGTTCGTTAATAAGATGTGAAATTGAGTTAAGTTTTGCCCAAACCCCTGCCCTGTTGGAGTCATTACCTACAGTTTCCCACATCCATGCTTACTCGGTCCAGATGTGCAGGCCTAGTTTCATGGACTCGAGAGAAGCCATCATGCTGTCTGCAGCAGCAGATCTTCTGATGTCCCTATAAGGAGTCCCAATGGCCAACACCCAACTTTGTTGTCTGTAAAACTGTGAGTGTTTTTATAGGTTTAATTGCTTAACAGCATGTGCTTGGAAGTTCAAGACATTGCGATTTAAAGCCACCAGTTCCACTTGGAAATGTTGATATTAACCAGCAAGATCTTGCATAAAACTCGAAACTGCTGGAAGCACTCAGCAGGTCAGGCAGCATCTGTGGAAGGGAAAACAGGGATAGCATGACAGATTGGAGACTTTAGATCTTGCCTCAGGAGTAACTTAACATCTGAAATTTGCCAAGATACCAGGCTTGAGAGATGGTGGGGTGGTGGCGCATGGGGAACGCATGTTACTCAACCTGCAGTTCAAATGGGTCTCCACCAGTGGAGGTTTCTTCATCTAACGCCTGGCTCTGTGTGGTGGACTGATTGTATTCTTTACAAAGCAGTGAATTGCTACATTCTAACAAGGTACTGGAAAATAACTCAGAACTAACTTGCAAATGGGCTTCAAAAATTACAAGGGAAAGCAAGATCTACAGGGATTGAGGGAGGACTATAGATGGGAGAGGGACTTCCAGCAACTGGCTCAGGCACAATGGGTTAAAATATCTTTTCTGCACTGTATTAATCTATGATAGGAATTCATTCCTAAATTGCCTCCTTAAGCATGTAAATTTTAACTTTTTTATGCTGAACTCTCAATTAAATCTAAGTTTACTTAATACTGGAACAAATTCTTTATCTGGGGAGGCCTTTGTTTGACAGGTTAAGTTGCTCGTGGCCAAGGCACAAGGAACAGCATCAATTAGTGGAGAGATTCTTCTCTTGATTCCAACCAGCAGCTCATCTTTCTCAGAGAAACAGAAGCTTCCCGCTCAGTTCCTTAAATCCTTTGTACATTTCAACAGTTGTTCTGTGCCTTAACTCTATCCATCCACCTTGGTTCCATAATCCTTCATTAGCTCTGACGAAGTATCTTTGACATGTTAATTCTGTTTCTCTTTCCAAAGATGCTGCCTGACCTGTTGAGTGTTTCCAGCACTTTCTGTTTTTATTTCAAATTTCCAGCATCTTCAACTGTTTCGATTACCTTTAGTACCCTGTCTACCAAATAAACATTTACCTCAGTCTTGAAATGTTAAATTTCCCCCTCAGCTACAATGGGTGAAAGGTTCCAGATTTCTAACAGTCTTTGTAAGAAGAAAAGCCTTCTGAAAGCAATCCTGAGTTGTCCAGCTCCAATGTTAAGGATGTTTTCCGTGTCTCAGCAAGTCATCCTTTGCCCTGTCAATTCCTCTAATCAACTTAAACACCACAATTAAACTCTTTTCAATCTTTTATATTCAGGGGAATACAAACCTAATGTGTGCAATCTGTTGTCTTTGCACTGGTAGGATTCTGGCGAATCTTAAAAAGGAGGAAGTAGCCAAAAGAGAACAACAAGAAAGTAATAGGAACAGGGGAAACGAGAAGCTCCAGGTGGGGATAGTGCCTCAGAAGCATCTGCCAGTGAGATAAGACAAGTAAACACAAGGGAGATCTGCCACTCTAGAAGCTGGAACTCTGGAGCACAAAGGCAAACCGAGAACGAGGAGACCTCAAAAGCTAGAGACTTGGAAAAGAATAATGAAAGTATTATATGGGGGCACAAAAACATTAGCACCACAAATTCAGTATACACAGCTAAAAAATAAAGGAACACTCCCCAAAGGACATCAGAAATTAATAAACAGGGAGTAGGAAACCTCATTAAAAGCACATAATTCTTGTTGTGGGATAATATGTATGAATACATCTTTGAAAATCCTGTCCCCTCTATTTCGGGACAGACGTGTGTTTAAGGTCCACATCCATTTTTCTTGGTAAATTGGTAAATTGATTTATTATTGCCACATGTTACCGAGGTACAGTGAAAAATCTGTCTTGCATACTGATCATACAGATCAATTCATTACAACATTGCACAAGGTAAAATAACAGAATGCAGAATAAAGTGTTACAGTTACAGAGAAAGTGCAGTGCAGGTAAATAATAAGGTGCAAGGTCATAATGAGACAGATCATGAGGCCAAGAGTCCATCTTATTGAACTAGGGAACCATTCAATAGTCTCATAACAGCGGGTAAGAAGCTGTCCTTGAGCCAGGTGGCACATGTTTAGAGGCTTTTATATCTTTTGTCTGATGGGAGAAGGGAAAAGAATGTCTGGGGTAGGTGGGGTCTTTCATTGTGCTGGCTGTTTTACCGAGGCAGCGAGAAGTGTAGACAGAGTCCGTGGAGGGGATGTTGCTTTCCGTGATGTGCTGAGCTGTGTCCACAACTCTCTGCATTGCTATTTTGGAGTCCCATGAATTCAGTCAAAACTCAGGTCAGGGGATAAAATTACAAGGGAGCTGAAAAAAAGGAAAGTGGGGACACCGGCTAAGGGACATTTATAATTGTACAAAGTTAAAAAAAATACAAATTGATGCATAAAAATGTTTCCATTAATTTCACACATTCGACAGATAGTTCTGGACAAGGAAGATCAATGGATCCACCTTTGTTCATCCATCCTAAATTATCCAATAACACAGCTAATGTATGATGAGGATCTCTGCTTGCACCACTCTTTCAAGCAGTGAGTTCCAGGTCCACACTACTCTTTGGTGGAAAGGAAAATCTCAACTCCCCTCTAATTCTTCGGCCAATTAACTTAAATTTATGTCATTTAGCTATTGACCGCTCTGCCAAAGGAAATCTTTGCTCTACAGCCTGGACAATCTCTCATCTCCCCTCCTTCAGAAGGCCAGCAATATGGATAATTCCACAGAGTTCAACTCAATGAATAGCAGGCAACAGCCAGGAAACTCTATCTGATCTTTAACAAGAGCAGATTAGAAGATTCTCTCACCAAGAACAACTCTAACCAAAGGCAAAGCTCAACCATCCACAGTGAGACTGTGGTTCTAGCAGTAGGAACAGGTTGTGTGGTGTGGCAAGTGGCTCACCTCTTGTCTCCTTCAACTAAACCTCTCCATAAGCCACAAGGCTTATGTTAGAAGTGAAATAAAGTTCTCATCCAGTCTGTTGCAACCTCAGCTATGAGCATGACTGGATGCCATGGCAAACAGAGCAATAAGCGATGGGCTATTGCATTCAAAATCTGCTCTCTCCACTACTGGGTGTGCTTTCACTGGAGACTACACCATCTGCAAGGTATAATGCAACATATCATAAAGTTAATTTTAGTGACTTCGCAGCCTCAGGAACGTTACTGTTGCTCTTTCAAGAAATTAGGCCAAGGGTTATATTTCTGCAACATATAGAAGGAGACCATTTGGTCCATTAAGTCTATGCCAGTTTTTAGAGCATTCCCATCAATCTTATTCTGCACGTTTTTCACTATAACCATCAACACTCTGATTATCCTAACACCCATCTCCACAAGGAATAATTTACATTGGCCAATTAACCTACTGACCTACAAATCTTTGGCATGTGGGAGGAAACCAGAGCACCAGAGAAAATACACACAGTTGCAGAAAGAAATGTGTGAACTTCATGCAGACAGAGGCAGAGGTCAGGATCGAACCTGGGTTGCTGCTGTGTGGCCACAGCACTCCCTGCTGCGCCATTGTGACCACACACACTCATGTCCAAGTACCTCTCCAGGTTCCACACCCATTTGATTTAAAAGTAATCATTGTCCTTTCCTTGGATCCAGGATCCTGGGATTGGCTGAAATTGTAACAGAAAAACCTGAAACACTCAATGGGTCAGGCAGCAGCTGAGGAGAGAGAAAAACAGAGTTAACGTTTCAGGTCAATTAACTGAAAATGATGGAGATGAACATATTTTAAGATGCAGAGGGGAGAGGAGAGAAGCAAACAGAAGGGAAGGGTTATGTTGGAGTAGAAAGTAGAAGAACAGTAGAGGCACAGCCTCAGAATAAAGGGACGTCCCTTCAGAACTGAGATGAGGGGGAATTTCTTCAGTCAGAGGGTGGTGAATCTGTGGAATTCATTGCCAATGAGGGCAGTAGAGGCCAAGTCATTGAATATATTCAAAGCAGAAATTGATAGGTTCTTGATGAGTAAGGGGCTTAAGGGTTACGGGGAGAAGGCAGGAGAATGAGGTTGGAAAAAAAATCAGCCATATTTGAATGGTGGAGCAGACTTGATGGGCTGAATGGCCTAATTCTGACCTTATATCTCACGGTCTAATGGTCTATGATGGGAAAGATTATATGGCAAAATAGATGTCAGGGGAAAAAGAAAGCGAGTAGTAATGGGACAAGAAAAGATCAGTGAAGGGGCTTCTGCTGTTTGTGATATATATAAATGATCTGGATGAAAATGTGGGTGGTCTGATTGGTACTTCTGCAGACAACACAAAAGTTGGTGGAGTTGAGGATAGTGAGGAACATTGTCAAGTGACACATCAGGATACAGATCAGTTGAAGGTCTGGGCACAGAAGTGGCAGATGGAGTTTAATCTGGACAAGTGTGAGGTGTTGCATTTCGGGAGGTCAAGTGCAAGAGGAAAATAGACAGCAAGAGGCAGGACCCTCAGAAACATTGATGGACAGAGGGATCTTGGGGTCCAAGTCCAGAGCTCCCTGAAAGTGACAACAAAAGTAGACAGGATGGTAAAGAAGGTGTGTAGCATACTTGCCTTCAATGGTCGGGGCACTGAGTATAAACTTTGGTAAGTCATGTTGCAGCTGTATAAAACTTTGGTTTGGTCACATGTGGAATATTGTGTACAATTCTAGTCACCACATTACAGGAAGAATGTGGAGGCTTTGGAGAGGATGCAGAAGAGATTCATCGGGATGTTGCCTGGATTGGAGGGTATTGGCTATCAGGAGAGGTTGGACAAACTTGGATTGTTTTCTCTGAAGCATCAAAGGCTGAGTGGTGACATGATTCAGGTTTATAAAATTATAAGAGGAATAGATAGGGTAGATAGAGTCTTTTTCCCAGGGTGGAAATATCAAGTACTAAAGGGCATCACTTTCAGGTGAGAGGGGAACAGTTTAACAGAGGTTTAAAAAGCAAGATTTTTTACACAGAAAATGGCAGATGCCTGGAACATGCTGTCAAGGGAAAGAGTGGAAGCAAATACAATCACAATGTTTAAGAGGCATTTAGATAAACACATGAACAGGCAGGGAATGGAGGGATACAGGTAGATGGGATTAGTTAGATTGGCATCATGGTCAGTACAGACATGGTGGGTCAGATGGTCTGTTCCTGTGCTTTACTGTTCTATGTTCCATGTTCTAAAACTGGAGTAGGTGTCAAGAGAAGTGTTAGATCATTAGCCAAAATGACCAAAGAGAAATAATGTGCTTGTTGAAAATCTGAAATATAAATAGGGAATGCTGGAAGTGCTCTTTATCTGAAAGTGTTGAACTTTGTTGAATGCAGAAAGCTATAAGGATCACCGAACCGCTGGTATGACACCATTGCCAAATTATTGTTGCCCAAACCAAGGTCTGAGGAAATAGTAGCCAATGAACCTGGTGATAGAGCACAGCCCTTATTGTTTCACAACAATGTAAAATATATTGTGTGACTCCAGTAAAAGTCACCAATATTAAATCTGAATAGGTGACATCACCTCAGGCCTCATTTAGAGAACTACGTCCAATTCTGGGCAGAGCATTTTAGGATGGATGAAAAGACCTTAGAGAAGTCTCAGGGGAGAATTTACTAAAATGGTAACAAGGATGTGGGCTATTAGCCAGAGGAAGATAATAACATGAACAGATAAACACATGAACAGGCAGGGAATGGAGGGATACAAGCATCCCTCCTGAACCTGAGCTTCTCCTTCTCAGTTGGAGTAAGTCTGGGGAGAGAATTGATAGTAATTTTCAAAAACAAGAGGAGTTTGTGGAACATGTATAAAAGGAAACAGTTTCCGCATGCACTGGGAGACAGAATTAATAAACAGAAGACCCTGAGCTGAGACAGGGATAGTATTTTTATGCACTGAGCTGTCATAATCTGGAATGCATTGACTAAAATGGAAAAGATACAATAAAAATTTATTTTAAGAGAATCTGATAACTGAGGAGGAAAATATTTTACGCGTATGAGGGAAGTGGAATACTCATTAGTTAGCTCCATCAATGAGCCCGTGTGGTCTGAGGGCCTCTCTCCTGTGTGATTGCAGTAAATGAACTTTCAGCATATTTAGTAGGGCTTACACTGGCTGCAATGCAACAACATTGGTCAGAAAGCAAACGATTATCCATCCAAGGGACATTTTAAACACTCGACAAGAGCCGGTTGAGCTTTCCATTCTTACAATAAGTTCCAGTCATCTTTTGTTGGTGTGTGAGCAGGATTCTGTTAATGCTTCATTTGCAGGTCACAGAACAATGCAAAGCCAGTGGTATAACTGACAGTACCCTTGTACCAGCAGAGTAATAGTATTCAAGTAGCTCAACAGGAACCGATCAGGTTGGGAAAGTTCATGATTTGATGGCGTGACTGCAGCTTTACTCTGCAACCGTGACAGTTTTAATTCATGATACAGCGTGTGAGAGAAGATCAGATGCACAAGTACTTAATTCACCATTAGGCTGAACTTCACAATCATAATTATTTTTGGAGATTTCTTTTCACAAGAAGGCACATTAATAAAGTTGGTGTTTGTTAACACTTTATGTATGTAAAAGTAACATTTGTCACAGGAGAAGCCTCAAATTTCAATCAGGCAGGTTTTAAATGGGATCACATCAACTGATTTATATACTGTGAACTTAATTGTTATCACATAGACAACAACAGCATGTGTGATTCAACGTCACTAGAGACGAGTCTTCTGTAGGGTTGGGACTGTGGGAGAAGTTATATCGAATTTTGTAGTTTTGAAGTTTAATCCTGTTGCATCTCAGAATGAGGTGATATATGCTGAATATATGGATTTATGTTATATCTGCCCTGAAAGCATCTCTGATCTGATCTATAAAGCCTTTGCATAGATTGAATCATATTGAGCACAGTCTAGTGCAGGAAAATAGATCAGACATCTTGTAGGCACAGTAAAATCCAACTAAACTAAACTAACAACCAAGTAGTTTGTCTTTGGTGCGGTTGGTATGGGGTAAAATGTTGGTCCAGTGCTCTATTTCAATGAAATCAGTGGGAACATAATGAGTTAACCAAATTACAGGAGCAAGCAGAGTTTAAAGCAGGGTTATCTGAACTTTGTGCTCGTAAAGCCACTTACAGAGAAAACGTTTTGCTGTTGCATTACTTGATGCATCACTTCCCTGCGTGTGATGTCTTGGCACACAGCCAACCAGATATAAGCAAAATCCTGGCAAAGATGAAATTTTGTCTTCATTCTGAAGACATGTTCTATAGCCTTACGCAGCATTATTTAATCCATGCTAAATAAGATGGATCGTGAATGATAAAACAAGGCATAGTCAGGCATATAATGGGCACGTACGAAGGTTTACAACAACATTGAACCAGCACTTAACCAGATAAATGAAGACTAAAGCAAAAAACAAACTGTTGGAGGAACCCAGCAGGTCAGGCAGCATCTGTGGAGGCAAAAGGATAGTTGATGTTTTGAGTTGAGACCCTGCATCAGGACTGAAATGAAGTCTATAGCCTATCTGCCAAGTGTCCAAGGTATGCATCTTCCTGCAGAGAAGTGCCTTCTTTAACAGTTCATTGCTATTTTCATCCCAGCCCCATTCTTCACTGCCAAGGCTTAATCATCTGGATCATCTCCCTGCCAACCATCCCCTTGACCCCCATCTCTGCCCAAATTCATCCATTATCCACCCTCCCAACCCCCATCAAACACTTCACCCTTCTCAGTCGTCTACCCAGAACCTCTATCTGAACTCATCTCTCCGAACACCCACTCCTAGCAAGCCTCTCTCCAGTACTGCTCACCTTCCCTTCCAGTCCTCCCTTCAAGGCAATAATGCATGCACACGGTCCCCACATTCTGGGTTCAGACATGGCCGTTCTAATGATAGTGTCATAGCTCATATTGCCAGCCCAAACTTGCACAATGAGAAACAAGGCACTGGGCTGATCCATTGCATCTATCTGCTGATCCACTTGGTATGTGGCAAGGGAGAATATCAGCGCCTCTGATGATCAAAACATCACATCCTTCAGTGCAGCTTGGCTACACTACCTTGCTCCTCAACTTCCTACTGGTTCCTACCCATCTGTCAATTATTACTGGTGCCTCTTGGTGACAACAGGTCACCAAGGATCTGATTCCCATTGCAGAGGTATGGCAGGAAGCACTTCCAGCATGATTCAGTGTGTGGGATCATTGCTCAAATGTGCTGACTACCTTCCCATTGTGTCTGGTAGCAGTTGGGTTTTCACTGATGGCCTCATGAACAGCTTTGCCCAGGTTCCTGAGCTCAGTCCAAAGGAGATGGTCCCTTCTGCCCAGTACCAGCCTGTAAGGTGACAGTCTGATTTGGGAAGAGGTTGGCGCAGAGGACTGGAAAAAGATAGATTAAGGCTATTATCAGGAAAGAGACCAGATACCCGCACAATGCACCATTGTTGGTTGTGAGCCAGCTGGGCACAGAAATGCTGATCGATTGACAAAGATGGGGAGCTGGGAGTGGGGACAAGGTAATGAGTGTACTTTAGGACCCTGGAGGAGCCTATCACTGGAACCAAAGCTTTGTGCTGTTTCATCCCAGGTTCTGGCCATGGGAAGGAGGGCTGTCCATACTCCATCTGGACTGAAGGAGCAGGATTCATAGTGGGAACTGTTAAGAGGGAGGTGTCACTGCTGCCACCTGCCATGGACTGGAAGGAGACGGTGCATAAATGCTAAGTGTCTCCACGGCCCCAACAGACAGAGGCAGTGATGTCAATGCCCTGACACAGCTGGTGGCTTCATCTTCATGAAGCAGAGGTCACTGGGACCAAGCTCCACAGAGAGTCTATGCAACAGAATGCTCACTGGGACCCAGTGCAGACAGAGTCTCCTGTGCAGTTCCCTCCTCTTCCCTGGACCACCTCCAGCCCCAGTACTGCCCCTTCCAAACTACCCATTGCTGCAAAATACCTGGTCAGAAGGACTTAAGAGAATCAGTCAAACCATATCTATGGCAGGCACCGTCTCTCTGGCCCTACGCTGATCTCTGGAGGGTCTGGACAGTAAAGACACCTACATTAGACTATATTGTTTATTGACTACAGCTCCGCCTTCAATACTATAATTCCAAGCAAATTCATTTCCAAACTCCTAGACCTGAGACTCAAAACATCCCTTTGCAACTGGATCCTTGACTTCCTGACCGACAGACCACAATCAGTGAGGATAGGCAGCAACACTTCTGCCATGATTATTCTCAACACTGGTGCCCCACAAGGCTGAGCCCTCAGCCCCCTACTCTACTCCATGTACACTCATGACTGTGTGGCCAGATTCTGCTCTAACTCCATCCACAAGTTTGCAGATGACACCACTGTAGTGGGCCATATCTCAAATAACATTGAGTCAGAGTGCAGGAGTAGAGCTCAGTGACATGGTGTCATGACAACAACCTTTCCGTCAATATCAACAAAACAAAAAAGCTGGTCATGACTTCAGGAAGGGGGGGCGGTGCACCTGTCTACATTAACAGTGCAGACAGTCTACATCTGAGGTCGAGCGGGTTGAGAGCTTCAAGTTCCTAGGTATGAACATCAGCAATAGCCTGTCCTGGTCCAACCACATACTATGCCATGGCCAAGAAAGCTCACCAGCACTTCTACTTCCTCAGGAGGCGAAAGAAATTTGGCATGTCCCCTTTGACACTCACCAATTTTTATCGATGCACCATAGAAAGAATCCTATCCGGATGCATCATGGCTTGGTATGGCAACTGTTCTGCCCAGGACCGCAAGAAGCTGCAGAGAGTTGTGGACACAGCTCAGCACATCACAGAAACCAGCCTTCCCTCCATGGACTCTGTCTATACTTCTCACTGCTTCAGTAAAGCATCCAGCATAATTGAAGACCCGACCCATCCCAGACATTCCCTCTTCTCCCCTTCCCATTCGGCAGAAGATACAAAAGCCTGAAAGCACATACTACCAGGCTCAAGGACAGCTTCTATCCCACTGATATAAGTCTATTGAACAGTTCCCTAGCACGAAAAGATGGACTCTTGACCTCGCAATCTACCTCTTTACGACCTTGCATCTTATTGCCTCCCTGCACTGCACTTTCTCTGTAGCTGTGACACTTTATTCTGCATTCTGTTGTTGTTTTGCCTTTTACTACCTCAATGCACTGTGTAATGAATTGATCTGTACGAATGGTATGCAAGACAAGTTTTTCACTGTCCCTCGGTACAAGTGACAATAATAAACCAATACCAATTCCAATGTCCTCAGCACTCAGGTTTGAGCTTACACAGTCAAAGAGATCAAGGAACAGCCACAATTTAATAAAAAGCTTCAAATGACCAACCAACAACTAACCTTTAAGCGGTGGACAGACCTTTCAACAGCAGTGCTTAAGGGATATGCCCTCTGTAGGCACCACAGAGTTCATCTCACAGTGAATCAGGTACTGGGGCCTACAATTATCAGATACCTACATCAAGCATGGCACACCTGTTTGAATTATTTTAAATAATTCTGCCACATGCCCAGGATATGTACAGTGCAGCCTGATCGACAAAACTGAGGGTGCACTTTTAACTCATTGAATCAGAGGCCTAAACATCTATTTGACACCTGAGAAAACGACTTACAGCTGCACAGCTGGCACATTGTTCCTGCAGAAACAATACAAGGACACAACAGTCCACCGTCTCCAGCTGGAATGGCACCTATAGATCCCACATGTCCGTGTTAATCCTGTCTAGATACGGAGAACCATCCCCGCTGACTCTCCACATCCCAATGTCCAACAGAGGGGAATGAGCTGGCACCGGTCCTAAAGCTTTCTCACAGAATTCCACAGTAAATTAAAGTAAAGAAAGAAAAGCTCCAAATACTTGGAATTCTTCATTAAAACAATAAAGGCTTAAAGTTAACCATAAGCAGATAAACAAATGGGTCAAATCCAGGCAGATTTGACCTGCAGCTTGATCTTTTACTGTTGTTGCTTGGTCATTTGAAGCTTTTTATCAGCTTTTCCTGGCGTCACAGCTAGGCAGGATGGTGAAGAAGGTTTTTGACATGCTGGCCTTCATCAGTCAGGACAGTGAGTATAGAAGTTGGGATGTTAAGTTGCAGTTGTTCGAGACATTGGTGAGGCCGCATAAGGAGTACTGTGTTCAGTTTTGATCACCCTGCTATAGGAAAGATTCCATTAAGCTGAAAGGACTCCAGAAAAGATTTATGAGGATGTTGTTCAGGATTCAAAGGTCTAAGTTATAGGGAGAGGTTGGGCAGGCCAGGACTTTATTCCTTGGAGCGTAGGAGACTGAGGGGTGATTTTATAGAGGGGTATAAAATTATGAAGGGCATAGATTGGGTGAATGCACTCAGTCTTTCTCCCAGGATTGGGTAATCAAGAACTAAAGGGCATAGGTTTAAGTTGAGAGGGAAAAGATTTAATAGAAATCTAAAGGGCGACTTTTTCACACAGAGGGTGGTACATGTGTGGAATGAGTTGCCAGATTAAGGCAGGCATAATAACAACATTTAAAAGATATTTGAACAGATACATAGATAGGACAGGTTTAGAAGGATATGGGCCAAATGCAGGCAAATGGGACATGCTTAGGTGGTCAGCTTGGTCGGTATGGATGACTTGGGCTGAAGGGCCTGCTTCTGTGCTTATGACTCTATGGCTCTATGTTGCCCTGGGTCAGATGCAGCTGGGCAAACAAGTTGACTCACTGCAACCAAGTACCTGGTAAGATCTAAAAAAGACCTTGGAGGCAACTAGGCCTCAGCTGGCATACTGCTAAGGCCCCCAACCCCAGAACAGCCTCAGCGACTTTGTCAGGAGGCAACTCATGGGGTAGAACCTGACCTTCCATCAAAACTTTGCAACTGCTTTTAACCAGCATTCAGAGATATCTAAAAAGTATTCAGCTTGCTTTAACAAAAAACACTAAAAACAAAAATTGTTTAAAATTTTTTTAAAACAATACATTAATTTAAAACACTACAAAATACTTAATATATTAAAAAAGTTTTAAAAAAACCTAACAGAAATTACTGTTCTCTTCCTAATATCCTGGAAAAGAACACCCCCCCCCCCCCCCACTCCCATTCAAAACGATGGGGATTCCAATGCTATGGCACTTCTGGATGGTATGGGATCAGATAGGCGGATTCCACAGTGTAATCCTGAGGAATTCCAGCAGGATCACGTTCTACTTATGGATTCCACGTTGAGTCCAGCAGTGGAGCAGGGAGATATGCCCAATTACAGTGGCACTGCATAAATCCTCCGCAGCTGAATGCTGGCAGTTCCACCAGCTGTAAATGGCCCAGCATTCAGTCACTGAGCAAATTTTTGAAATGGGAAAAACTTAAGTACTTTAGAAGAGAATTTGTGAAAACTTTAGTCTCTATCTAACTATTCCTGAAGTGGCAGCAGACTCCAACACTTTTGTCATTAGTCATTAATCATGGTCAAGTCTCTACATTTCCCTTAATTTGGGCTACTATAATACTTTTTAACAATCATTTGTTTCATTCAACTCCCATCAGATTACAGAGACATTATACACTAGACTCAAGAAGCCTGATGAAAATAACTCTCCACACTCACTGAGTTGAAACTGAAACCTTTTCCATTTCCACTCAGTCCCTGAAATTTCAGAGTTCCTGTGAAAACATAATAAGGCAAAACAAGGCTCTAAACTATCCTTTTTTTTGATATCTCCTGCAGATGCAAAGAAAGCTTGCAAACACTTTGGACAATAGCATTCTTTGTCTTTGCAACAGTAGAGGGGCAACGTCAGTGACTGGGAAAATGTATATGACAATAAACTAATCTAATCTAAATTAGAGCACAAGAGAATAGGGATAATGTATTAGGGGCACAGTATGAAGCTTGGTTAACCAACAGAAAGCACAGCTTAGGAATAAGTAGGTCATTTTCGAGTTTGGGAGGGTGTGAAAAGTTGGGTGCTTTAGGGATGAGAGCTGTTCATGATCTGCATAATATTTAGGGACCCAGCTGTTCATAATCTGCATCAATAACCTGGATAAAAGGATCAAGTATAACATATCAAAACTTGTTGATGATGCAAAGGCTGTGAGGAAGATGCAGAGGTACTTGAAGATTATATAGATGGGTTAAGTTAATGGACACAGACAAAGGAGATGGAATATAATGCAGAAAAATGTAACGTCACCAGTTTGGTAGAAAAGTTAGAAAGGTAGTGTGATTTTTTAATTGGCGAGAGATGGAAAGGTGTCGGTGTTCAGAGACTGTCCTTGCTCACAAATCACTGGAAGTTGTTTTACAGGTACTGCAAGCAATTTGGAAAGCAAATAGAGTGTCGGTCTTCATTGAAAGAGGATTTGAGAACCAGAGTAGAGACACCTTGCTCCATTTACATAGCATCCTGGAAAGACTGCATCTGTAATACCATGTATAGGTCTGATCCCCTTATCTAAACAATAAACATGCAATAGAGGGGGTGCAAAAATGGTTTACTGGATTATTTCCTGGCATGGACAATTTTTCATTTGAAGAGAGGTTAAACAGACCGGGTCTATCCCATGAATTTTGAAGAAAGAGAGGTGAAATTAAAATGTACACAATTCTTACAGGGTTTGACAGGATAAATGCAGGGCTGATGTTTCATGTGGTTGAAGAGGCGAGAGCCAAGGCTCCAAGTCTCTAAATAAGGGGTTGGCCATTCAGGTCAGAGACGGGAAGAAATTCCTTTGTCCAACAAGTTATGAATCTTTGGAGTTATCTATCCAAAAGGTCCATGGAAGATCATTCACTGAGTAATTTCAAGACAAAGACTGATACATCTTTGAATATTAAGAGAATCATGGAAAACAGGATTGGTTCAGGAAAGTAGCACTGAGGTAAAAAGTCAATGATGATGCATTGAATGGAGAAGCGGAAGCAGGGGCTGAATGGCCTACCACTGCTTCTGTTTCTTATGTTCTTAACTCTTGTAATTCTGTGCAGGAATGATTTAATCAGTAAACACTGGCTCCACGCCAGCCCTGCTAAAGCTAGCTTATGAACAAGACATCTCATTTGTTCTGCCAATGATGTATTACAGAATCAGAGTTGTGGGCACATATACATTACTTCATCATGCAATTTCAAAACACAGGTCGAAGTAGGAGAGTTAAAATAATAATTGGTGACCTCCAGCTCTTTATCATAGAACCACCATTTTAGAAAGAGAAGATATTAATGTTGATATTTATAACTCATATGTCAAGGAGTAATTTTTTGAGTATATTAATGTATTTTCCCACTTTTATGCTGAAATATAATTCAAAATATCCCAAATGTCAATTATGTGCTAATCGTTTGTTTTGAATGCATCATGAGATGCTGCAAAATGTTTACTTAACACATTTAACTTAAGCTCCATTAATAAGTAAAATGTTGAAGGGATGTGTTTAAAGGGAACAGAGGGGGAGGCAGTGCACCTCCTTAGGTGAACAAATCCATTTCCATTCTAACCCTCAAAATGACCTCATGTCACAAGCTTGGTGTAGTGTCAGGTCAGAAAAATTCCTCACCTCACTGTTTTGACAGATGACGTTGAATTGTATTTACAACGTTTCGAGGCCCGGGTTAAACAAGCAGGTTGAGGTGCCGCAGCTCAGAGGTTGAGTACTCGTCTCTTGAGCCCAGAAGTTGTTGTTGCCCTCCTTCATAAACCTGAGCCCATATTTTTGGCTGACACTTCATGGGGAGACCAGCCATGAAATTCACTTGCACAGCAATGTGCTTTTGAGCACATGTAATCAAATTGTGAGTGGAAACACAGTTATTCTGTAGAAATTCAACCCAGTGTTTATGGATGTGGTACAGGCAAAATATTTGGGGATTAGACCATGTGCAGGATGATGTCCTCCATGATGCAGTTCCTACTTGGATCATTTGCAGCTGAAATCAGTTTACATATTTCTTATTTGGAAAAACCACCGGGAACCAGGTTTACACAGAATCACAAAATGGTTACAGCAATGAAGAAGACCATTTGGCTTGTCGAGTTCTTACCAGCATTATGTAGGAGCAGTCCTGCTCATCCCACTCTCCCAGCTTCTCCATGTAGCTCCTTTCTGTTCAATTACTTATCCAGCTCTGATTTCAATGCTATAATTGAATCTGCCTCTACTAGGGGGCACAGCGGTGCAGCACGTGATACTGCTGTCACACAGCTCCAGCGACCACAGTTCAATCCTAACTTCCTGTGTTTTCTGTGTGGAGTTTGCAAGTTCTCCCTGCAACTCCTTGGGTGCTCCAGTTTTCTCCCGCATCCCAAAAATATACCGGTTGGTCAATTAATTGGCTGCTGTAAATTACCCCCAGTGTAGGTGGGTGGTAGGAGAGTCAGTGGGGAGTTGATCGGAATGTGTATGAGAATAGTTTGCAGGGAAATAAGTGGGGGAATCGGATTGAAGGGGTTGATCTGACAACGACATAGATTGATGGGCTGAATGGCCTCTATGTCATTAAAAAATATGAAGTTACCACCAAGATGAATTCCAAATCTTACTCGCACACTGTGCAAAATATTTTTCCTCATATTAGTTTTGGTTCTTTTGCAAATCAACTTCATTCTATGCCTCATAAATTTCAGCCCATCTGTTAATGGGAACTGTTTTTCTCTCTCTGTCAACCCCAGCTATAACCTTCATGATTTAAATATCTCCACCCAATCCCCTTGCAACTTCCTCTGTACCAAGGAGAACAACTCCAATTTATTCACGTAATTAAAATCCCTCATCCCCAGAATTATGTTCAGAATTCCTTTATGCAGCCTCTCTAAGATATTTACATCTTACTTTAAGACCGGACACTACACTTCAATTGTACCTGAACTAGGGATTCATAAAGGATCATTATGACTTGTACATGTACTCAGTGCCTCTATTTAGAAAGCCCAGGATCCCTAAGTTTTTAACCACTTTCTCAATTTGCCCTGCCACTTTGAA
This sequence comes from Pristis pectinata, assembly GCF_009764475.1. Taxonomy (NCBI): domain Eukaryota; kingdom Metazoa; phylum Chordata; class Chondrichthyes; order Rhinopristiformes; family Pristidae; genus Pristis; species Pristis pectinata. Next base: position 32,731,521 of record NC_067422.1, read on the forward strand.
TAAACTATTCTCTTATACCTCTACATCTCACTATTTCTGTAACTCTTTTGGAATTACCCCCTCTAGTTATTATTTCTTTTTCTCAATTTCCTGCCAAAATATGACATTTATGATTTCTCAACATTACATTTCATCTGTCATCTATCTGCCCATTCCATCAACCTGCCTATATCTCCTTGAAGTCTGTTATTATCCTCGTCACAATTCACTACACTTCCAGGTTTTGTATCATAGAGTCATAGAGTGATACAGTACAGAAACAGGCCCTTCAGCCCAACCCATCCATGCCGACCCAGTTGTCTACCTGATCTAGTCCCACTTGTCTGCATTTGGCCCAGATCCCTCCAAACCTTTCCTCTCCACGTACCTGTCTAAATGTCTTTTAAAGTTGTAATTGTACCTAATTCTCCCACTTCCACTGGTAGCTTGTTCCATATACCCACCATCTTCTTTCTACTCTCACCTTAAACCGATATCATTTGCATATTGGAAGTTGTGCCCTGCACACCCAAATCTAAGTCACTAATCTATATTAAGAAAACAGCCATTTTATTTCCAACCTCAGAGGAACTCAACTGCATAACTCTCTCTGGTCTGACAAACCTTTCACTGCTACTCCCTATTTCCTGTTCCTTAACCAATTTTCTGTCTGTGTTGCTGTATGACAAGTAGGCTCTCTGTTACTCCATCAAAACATTCCATTAATTTAATTAAACATAATTTTCCTTTAATCAATCTCTATGTTGGGTTTCTCTAATCAATACACATTAGCCAAAGTGACTGCTAATTTCGATCCTGATTATTGTTTCGAGGGCGTGCCCCACTACTGAGGTTAAACTAATTGCTCTGGGTTTGTCCCAACACAGCAAGGGTATAACATTCACAGTTTTCAAATCCTTATGTGATGTTTGGAACATCATGTAGGTGAGTAGAATGAGAAATGGGGAGAGTTTCTTTGACATTTCTTCCCCTCAGCAACCTAGGATGCATCCCTTCTGGACCAGATGACTTGTCCACTTTTAAGTGTATTTAGCTGCTTTAGTATCACCTCTTTATCAATTTTTAGCCCATCCAGAATCCCAACTACATCTTCCTTTGACAAGACTCCAGCAGTATCTTCTTCCTTGGGCGAGACAATGTGCAGTACTTATTTTATCCCTCAGCTGAGTAGACTTCCCTTTTGTTTCCTCATTATCCCACAGCCCCTCCTTCAATCCTTTGACTGTTCAAATGCTTACAGAATATTTTTGTTTCCGTTTGTGTTTGCTGCTTGTCTTTTCTCATCATTTCTCTTTGCCTCTTTAATTTTCCCTTTTTTACTTCACCTCTGAATTTCACCTGGTATCTGTTAAGTCTCTCTTTTATTTTGCCTCATTTTACTCTTGAATTTGGTGATTTGGGGAACTAGTTTTACTTTCCCTTCTCCCTTATTGCATGTCCCTAGACTGTGACTGAAACATTTCTAGTTGAAAGGCTTCCTATTGTTCAATTGCTATTTTGCCTGCAATGCTTTGATACCAGTTCACCCAGACCAGAGCTATTCTCATCCCACTGCGATTAGCCCTCCTTCAGTTGACTATTTTTACCTGGAATGATCTAAGTCCTTTCCCATAGCAATTCTAAACCTTATGATGGCAGAGTATTCAACTCTTTGGGAAGCACAGTGAGGGAATCCGACTTTGGAATTCCACTCATTGCAGTCGGACTGGTTGAAGTATTACTCAGGCACTTTGTACTTACTTTTGTTTCATCATGCATTGCAATCAGAAGGCAAGGAAAACATTGCCTGCATCTTCTGGTAAGATGCACCATCATTTCTCTAGTGATTACTACTTTGCCATGGTTGTTTGCACTGTGATCTGCATGAGCTGGAGTGATAGTTCAGGCATTAGAGGCAGGGCAAACGTGTCCTGAAATCTTGAATGAGCAGGGGAAGAAGAACTCAACTTTATAGACCCTATTCTCTGAAAGCAATGACCTCCTTTCTGGCTCTCCAAGGAACAATTTATTTGGAGGCTAAGTTTTCCAAGAGAGTGGTAACAGAGATCTGGGACCTTCCTGTCATGCACATGTGCCTAAACTGTTCTTCCTGTGGAGCAGAGGTTACCATCACCTTGAGGTACCTGGTTTCTGATTCATTCTAAGTAATGGTGGTTGAACTACTCCCAGATCAATGCACATCACATTCTTTGGCAGATTTTTGATGTTCTGCACACAAGGCAAATGTTGGTCCTCCTTTTCCTTGAGTGGATAGCATTACGCAGAAGGAATACACTGATTTATGTCATTTTGGGCATCCTAAAGATTCAGAGTGAGGAGCTGTTGTTCTTCAAGCTTTCCTTCAAAACTCAGAGTTCCCTATTAGTTACAAGGGCAATAACTCCCTTAATGTACAACCAGTGTAAAAACAAGTCTCATTGTCACAGTCAGGTAGCCCAGGGGTACATGTGACTGTCTTCCCTCAGACAAACCATGTTTTCCTGCTGTTTTTTTCAATGTCACTCTGCACATGGACCAGACTAAGAATTATCTCTTCCTCCCTAATTCTTAATTTCTGTCCATCTTGTGAGTAATGCAGCAGAGTGTTTTACAATGACAAGCACAGGACCACCTAGTGAAGAGTGTCATCAGTGTCCTCACGATGAGTGTCTGCATCTCTTGGGGATCTCCCACAGTGCCCTTCCTAGAAACTTGGTTACTTCATTATCATTTGCTGAATTCTCCATAACCTTGCCTTACACAGCAGCTTTCCTTGTGATGATTTTTCAGTACATGCAGAAGAATTATCAAATGCAATCAACAGTTTTCTTAAGGACCCTTAGAGAGAAAAGCTATGATTAAGGTTTATATACTTGCACTGAATGAACATGCAAGCACTTGACGTCCTTGTTACTGGACAGAGCAGGAAAGCATTAGGTCTGATTCTCTCAGCCTAACCACAACACATTCAGCAGCTGCATTGGTATGTCATTTACCATGTTATTGGCTGCAGTGTGAAACCTGAGGCACTGCTTATCAGAGAGATCAGCGAAGTATGGGACTTTGTTCCATTCCTCGACTTTGGCAACTTAATATGGCTGTGTTGAACACTTAGACAGTTCTAAAGGACAGTGTTGTGGATAATGTAAATGGTTGCTGTAGGTTACAACAGGACATTGATAGTATACAGAGCTGGGCTGAGAATGGCAGATGGAGTTCAAGTGGGAAAAGTATGAAGTGATACACTTTGGAAGATCAAATTTGAAGGCAGAATACAAGGTTACTGGCAGGACTGTTAGCAGTGTGGAGGAACAGAGGGATCTTGGGGTCCAGGTCCATAGATCCCACAAGGTTGCCGCGCAGGTTGATAGGGTTGTTAAGAAGGCGTATGGTGTGTTGACCTTCATTAGTCGGGGTATTGAGTTCAAGAGCCTCGAGGTAATGTTGCAGCTCTATAAAACTCTGGTTGGACCACACTTGGAGTATTGTGTTCAGTTCTGGTTGCCTCATTATAGGAAGGATGTGGAAGCTTTAGAGAGGGTGCAGGGGAGATTTACCAGCATGCTGCCTGGATTGGAGAGCATATCTTATGAGGATACGTTGAGTGAACTTGGTCTTTTCTCTTTGGAGAGAAGGATGAGAGGTGAGTTGATAGAGGTGTACAAGATGATAAGAGGCATAGATCGAGTGGACAGTCAGAGACTTTTTCCCAGTGTGAAAATGGCTAACGTGAGGGGACTTAATTTTAAGGTGATTGGAGGAAGTTATAGGGGGATGTAAGAGGTAAGCTTTTTACACAGAGAGTGGTGGGTGCATGGAATGGACTGCAGGCAGAGGTGGTGGAGGCAGATACATTAGGGACATTTAAGAGACTCTTAGATAGGCACATGAATGACAGAAAAATGGAAGGCTATGTGGGAGGGAAGGGTTAGATAGATCTTAGAGCAGGATAAAATGTCGGCACAATGTTGTGGGCCGAAGGGCCTGTACTGCGCTGTAATTTTCTGTGTTCTATGTTCTGAGCTCATCAGATGCTCAGACCCTAGACTTTACCTGTGTAAGGAATGGAGAAGACAATGAAGACAAGCCGCAGCCCTTAGGCATTTTTTGTGTCTCTTTTCCAAATACATGATAGTCTGGAATATTTGACAGAGACTCCATTATTACATGAAGGACCAACGATGGTACCTATGAGGAAGGCTGCCCATTCCATTGGAAACATTACAGCTCAGAGGTACCATCACTTCCAGTTATTTCACATACTTTAACAAAATGGGCACATTGAGCTTTGAATGAGCACACGATGTAAAGATAGTTTGCCCTGCATCATGTGAATGAGTACCATCTCCTATGGCTGATGACATCACCATCATGGCGCCTTCACCTGAACCACAACATGCCTTCTGTCCAAATGTGACTCTCCAACGATGTTGTCTGATGGTGCAGATCTAGAGAAGGCCCTGTGGGGTGAATTTTTTCTGATCTGATCCTACAGTAATAAATCACTTGGAGAAAATTCAGAGCACAAGTTAATGGCACAATGTGAGATTCTGGCATTTTTAAAGCCCCTTGTTCCTCTGCACACACTTGCTCTCTATCCCTTATCTCACTGCTGAAGGTGAACTCCAAGCACTTTTCAGCAATGTTGTTTTGATTTTACTTTCATTCATAGGATGTTAATGTAGCTGGCAACACTGGTATTCACAGTCTGTTCCTAATTGTTCTTGAATTGAGCAGGCAAGAAAGAGTCTGCCACATAGAATCATAGAATCATAGAACAGTACAGCACAATACAGGCCCTTTGGCCCACAATGTTGTGCCATCCTTTAAACCTCGCCTAAGACTAACTAACCCCTTCCTCCCACATATCCCTCTATTTTGAATTCCTCCATATACTTATCCAGTAATCTCTTGAATTTGATCCAATGTACCTGCCTCCACCACCACCCCAAACAGCGCATTCCATGCCCCAACCAGTCTCTGGGTAAAAGACCTCCCTCTGATATCTCCCTTGAACTTCCCACCCATTACTTTAAAGACATGCCCTCTTGTATTGTACATTGGTGCCCTGGGAAAGAGGCGCTGGCTGTCTACTCTACAGTATCTATTCCTCTTAATATTTTGTACACCTCTATCATGTCTCCTCTCATCCTCCTTCTCTCCAAAGAGTAAAGCCCTTGCTCCCTTCAGTTGGTCTGGACTCACACGTTGGCCAGATCAGGTAAGGAAGGCAGTTTTCTTTTCCTGAAGGACTTTGGTGAACCAAATTAGTTTTTACAACAGTCCAGTAGTTTCAGGGCTACTGTTCTGAAACTATTTTATTTCTTAAATTTAAGAACAGTTTAATTACTTGAATTTAAATTCCCCAGCTCCGCTGTGTGATTCAAATCTCATGTCTCTAGATCAATGGACTGGAACTCTGGCTGCCAACCTGGTAGCTCAACCAATCTGGCACTGTCCCCATCTGCAGATGCTGAACAGAAATGTCACGGCCACAATGTGTCTGCTTTTACATGCATACATTAACTAGATAAAGGTCACCCACATAAAGTGCTTGGCACCATGTAGTTCCCCTTCTTTCCAAAGCTTCCTTTATCCCCCACTCCCCACCCACCACACATCTACATAGTTCATTGAAGCACTTCGGCAGAAACGAATTGGTTAAAAGATTTTAATGGACAGATTTTGTTTTGCCATTAAAATCAAATGAAACTAATTGGCTAAGAAATTATTCCTGTGTTTGAGTTCGTGGTATCTTTCCAACTAAGCCCGCCGATATTACTACTTCTCTGCAGCACATTCACTGTGGCTACAGCCAGCTGATGAAAGACTGCTCCCTTTCATTGGCAGCACCCACAAGTGGATGACCACAGTCAGCTCTAAACCTCAGGGATCCAGCTGCCGACTGTACCATCTTGAGGCCACAGTTTGGGGAAGCCTTCTGTGGGGCACATTCGCTTCACCACGCCACTGGCAATCTCCCAGGACCAAGCACTCATTGGGCTCCACATCTGGTATGACCCAGTTGCAGTCATTGCTTCCAGACTCTCAAGGGCACTGAAGATCAACTTTGGCGGGGCAGCAGACTGCTCCTCGATGGTTTGGTGCCTTCCTAGATGACATTGTTCTGCAACTGTGGAACAGCAACCTGCTCCCAGCTGGCAGTAACAAATTCTTTTGTTGGAGTAGCCTGGAAGTCCACGAAAATGCAAAGACTTTGCATTGTCTCTGCTTTGTTCTTCAGTGGAAGCAGAAAGCTGATCCATCAGTTGTTGAACACCACAGGTACCAAGGCATGTACTGCTTCCCAGATGGATGGTATGTTCTCAGATAATCCAACAAGAAAGTAATCCTACATAGACACACAAATGAAAAACAATACAGATGCTGGAAATCCAAAATTAAAAAAAAACATAAAATGCTGGAAAAACTCAGCAGGTCAGGCAGCATCTGTTGAGAGGGACACAGTCAGTGTTTTGGGGCCTGTGACTCTTGGTCAGAGTTGCAGGCTTGAAACTTTGATTGTTTCTCATTTCACAGATGCTGCCTGACCTGCTGAATTTTTCCAGCATTTTCCATATATACACAAGCAGGGTGGCAAAGGCATTAAATAATGGCATGTACTGTTTAGATTACTAGTTTATTTACATTTTAAGTTACAATAAGTTGAACTGGCTGCATTCCTTCTTCCTTCTAGAATTGACAATGGAGCAGTTTAGAATATCCTGAGTTGTTCTGATTGCCATTTCCTTCTTCCACCTTTCAGTTACCTCCAAAGAATGTAAATTCTAATGTAGATTTTGAGATGTAAATTCAGATGTTATATGGAGCAGCAATAGAGCTGAGTCAGACTCCTTGGAAAACTGGGATAGCTCTTCCTTCCAAAAGATTTCTCTAATTTTTCTTTTATTTATCAGAAAGAGCAGGACTGGTTGCATCATGGTCTGGTACAGCAATTTGAATGCGCAGGAATGTAAGAAGCTGCAGAGAGTAGTGGACTTAGCCCAATACATCACGGGCACATCCCTCCCCACCATCGGTAGTATCTACATGAGGTGCTGCCTCAAGAAGGCAACATCTATCATCAAAGATCCCCACCACCTGGGTCATGCTATCTTCTCGCAACTAGCATCGGGCAGGAGGTACAGAATCCTAAAGTCCCACACCATCAGGTTTAAGAACAGTTACTTCCTTTCAACCATTCAGTTCTTGAACCAACTGCACAACTCTAATCACTACCTCAGTATAACCACACTATGACCACTTGTTCTAATTGTGTTCTTTCTTGAAAAAATTGTGTATAATTTATGTTTAATTTATATTTTTCTTGTGAATGCTGCTTATCTGATGCTCTGATGCTGCTGCAAGTAAGTTTTTCATTCCGCCTGTGTGTACATGTGACAATAAACTCGACTTTGACTTTGAGGATGATAGAATACTGTGCTGCTGGGTACAATGGTGAGCACTGTAGCCAGGAACAATCAGCTTGAATCAGTGATATCTGGACAATGTCTAACTTGAGGGAGCTTGGAGATACACTGATGAACTGGAGAACATTTCCAATGTCTCAGTACCCCTCAAAAAATCACATTTATGCTGCATCATATTGTACTCCCAGAACATCCCCCAGAACTTCAAAAACAACAAGCTCATTTCCCTAATTTTATCTGTTATCAGGACAATGAACTGAAATGCTAACTCCGTTTCTCTCTCCACAGATGCTGCCTTTCCTGAAGAGTATCCCCAGATTCCGTACTTTCATTTCAGATTTCCACCATTTCCCTTTTGCATAGGTAGGATTAATCAACTTGGAGCATTCTGGGAAGATTTTAAATATTAGCTAAGACAGAATAAAAAACAACTTTCCTCAGTTCATTATCTCCAGCAATCTTTTAATCAAGTCTACACCTCTCGGTGCCTTGGTAAAGTAGCCAACATAATCAAAGACCACACCCACCCCGGACATTCTCTCGTCTCCCCCCTCCCATCAGGCAGAAGATACAAAAACCTGAAAGCACGTACCACCAGGCTCAAGGACAGCTTCTATCCCACTGTTATAAGACTATTCAACGGTTCCTTAACATGATGAAATGGACTCTTGACCTCACAATTTACCTTGTCATGGCCTGGCACCTTATTGTCTGCCTGCACTGCACTTTCCCCATAACTGTAACACTATTGCTTTTTCCTTATACTACCTCAAGGTACTGATGTGATGAAATGATCTGTATGGACGGCACGCAAAACAAAGTTTTTCACTGTACCTCGGTACATGTGACAATAATAAACCAATTTACCAATAAGTATCAAATAACCACTGATAAGTCAAATAAGAAACACAGAAAAAAATAGATTGGTATTGGTTTATTATTGTCACTTGTACTGAGGTACAGTGAAAAACTTGTATGCAATTCATACAGATCAATTCATTACACAGTGCATTGAGGTAGTACAGGTACAAACAAGAACAGAATACAGAGTAGTGTCACAGCTACAGGGAAGTGTATTGCAGCTAGACAATAAGGTGCAAGATATACTTAGATAGTGGTGAGAAAGTTCACTTAAGGGAAAATTAAGTACATGAAGGAGAAAGGAATAGAACAACATGCTGAAGCAGGCTGGGAGAAGGCTCATTTAGACCATAAACACTGTGGTAAACCCACAGGGCTAAATCCCTGTTTCTGTGCCATTAATTCTGCATAATTCTTCATAACGCATCTTTTAGAAAATATGACTCATTTTTCTTGAAGGAGGAAACAAAGCAAAAGTTTTGTTTGCCTTCCCCCTTGGCTCTGTCCTACTTGGAAGTATCCTCACCTGAACCATAAAGGCTGTGGGTTCAAATCTCACTCTGCAACTTCAACACAAACACCTGCGTTGCCGATCCAGGGCTCCACTAAAGCTCGGATGTCGGAGGGCCTGACTTCTGGCAAAGACATTGAACTGAGATCCTGCTTGGTCTCTCCGAAAGATTTGAAAGATCTCTCCACAATGGGGTGGATGATGCTGAATCACTGCCATTTACCCAATCAAATGGTCCCAAACCTCTGCACATGCCCTATGAAGCTTGGGAGTCTGGGATTTCCTGACAGGGAGGCTGAACCGTGCTGGGTGTTAGTCCAGCCGGGATTATCCAGCATTATACAGGGGAATCTCGGATCAGGATGGGGCTCTCTCACTGTGCTGCCCACAGCCCATCACGTTTTGGACCACACCACTGCATTTCAGGGTGCATCGGCTAGTTGAGATAGAACTTCCTTGTTAGGCCCAGATGAGGACTGGTGTGGGTGGTGATTCTGGACCCAGGATACTCCAGCCTCCTGCAATCCATCATTTTGAAGAGGTGGAGGGTTTTCTTCAGTACCTTGCTCAATATTTATCTTTCAAACAACAGTAATCCAGTTTATCTGGTCATCATCACATTATTTTTTTGCGCAAGCTTGCTGTGTTAATTGGAATTGAAATTGGTTTATTATTGTCACATGTACTGAGGTACAGTGAAAAACTTGTCTTGCATGTTGTTTATACAGATCAATTCATTACAACAGTGCATCGAGGTAGTACAAGGTAAAACAATAACAGAATGTAAAATAAAGTGTAACAGCTGCAGAGAAAGTACAATGCAGGTAGACAATAAGGCACAAGGTCATAAACGAGGTAGATTGTGAGGTCAAGAATCGATCTTATTGTACTAAGGAACTGTTTGATAGTCTTATAACAGTGGGGTAGAAGCTTTCCTTGAGCCCGGTGATAAGTGCTTTCAGATTTTTGTATCTTCTGCCTAATGGGAGAGGCAAAAAGAATGTCCAGGGTGGATGGGGTCTTTGATTATGCTGGCTGCATTACTGAGGCAGCAGCCATACCAAGCTGTGATGTATCCAGATAGGATGTTTTCTATGGTGCATCAATAAAAATTGGTGAGTGTCAAAGGGGACATGCCAAATTTCTTTAGCCTCCTGAGGAAATAGAGGCACTGGTGAGCTTTCTTCGCCATGGCATCTATGGGGTTGAACCAGGACAGGTTATTGGTGATGTTCAATCCTAGGAACCTGAAGCACTCAACCCTCTCATCCTCAGCATCATTGATGTAGACAGGTGCATGTGCACTGCCCCCCTTCCTGAAGTCAATGACCAGCTCTTCTGTTTTGCTGACATTGAGGGAAAGGTTGTTGTCATGACACCATGTTACTTAGCTGTCTACCTCCCTCCTGTACTCCGATTCATTGTCATTTGAGATATGGCCCACTATGGTGTTATCATCTGCAAACTTGTAGATGGAGTTAGAGCAGAATCTGGCCACACAGTCATGAGTGTATAGGGAGTAGAGTAGGGGGCTGAGGATGCAGCCTTGTGGGGCACCAGTGTTGAGAATAATTGCGGTGGAGGTGTTGCTGCCTATCCTTACCAGGTTTTCTTGGAGCACGGTCATGGAAAAAGTTTACCAGGTGGTCAGAGGAAATGATTGAAAGATGTGCACAAAGCCTCCTTTGAAGTAATGAAACATCCCCACTGACTCCCAGGAATCTCTGGCCCGTGACAGCTCAAAGTAGCGTTCCAGCATAGGAATGGTATTGAGAACCTCAAGGAGCACATAGAGGCCCTTCGTAAATCCAGGAGTTTTCTTTTATTTCAAAAATAAACTTTATTCATATTTTTAAAAAATCTACAAAGGAATAAACTCAGTGCAAAGCCCTTTCATTCTTAGTGTCCTTTGGTCAATACATTCTGTAGCGTTGGCACATCTTTTTTTGTACCGAGCACCATTCCCACTCATGTGGCCCCTTGGAGTGATACACCCTTCCATTGTTTGAGGGGTTTCCCCACAAGATTCAACCCCTCAATGTCCAGAAGTGTAAGAGCCCTGGACCATGGACCTCCCTCACAGAGCCTTTGCATTGGCTGCACCAAATCCTCAGCACTGACTCCTGCAACCTGGAATGTGCCAGTTGGACATCTTGCAGTGCTGTAAGACCAAGTTTCTGGCAGACGTCCTTGAGTCCACTGAGTCGATGATCTTCCAGTAGCATTTGATGCCTGTCTCTGCGTGTGTCCCTGGGAACAGCCCATAAATCAGAGTCCTCTGTTAGGCAGCTGCTCAAGATGAAACCCGAGGGCCCTTAACTCCAGGAGTGGACAACCTCCCAAACTACCCAACCACCCACCCGGCCTTTCACCTCCCACTTCATCCCCTGGAAGCTTCCTGGGTCACCTCAGAACCCAAGGAACGGGAGTGGAAGCACGGGTCCTCGAACCTGAAGGGCGACCGGAGAAGAGGGGCTAGGGTTTCCAAAATCAGCGACGACACCTTGTACAGCACTTTAGTCTGCCCTGAGGCTGTTCAATGCGCCTTGTGGATGCAAACTTTTCAGCCGCAGTGAAGTCAGTAGAACGACAGGAGGCTCATCTTCCCCCTTGGTGAACAGCACTACCCAGTGTCGAAAGTTAATCTCGCCCGTTCTTCTGCGAGTCACACAGATCCAGTTATTTCCTGAATAATCTATAATCTTAAATTAATAGTTATTTGCGGTTAAAAATTAAACTTCCCTGAATTATCTATTCAGACTTTAAAACTGTTTTAATTTCAGTTGCAGATGGTGGCTTTCACCCTTGATGTTTTTAACCGGACATTTTGAGGGCCTCGCTCAAGACAGGTTGCCCCAGTTTAGGCGAAGTCTTCAAATGAAAGATCCCTTGGCAGAGGGTCTGCGGGGACCCACCTCCCCAGTAAGGCAGGAGTCCGTCCACCCCGAGTCTCTGATTAATTCATCCAGGGGGCTCTGTGCGGCTGTTACACTGTGGGTCGGTGGGCGGGATAACCTGTTGCACTGAACTTAATTCCACTGGTTGGTTATGACTCTTGCGCGCTTATTTCAGTGGGGTCGAATGAACAGCGTATGATTGGCTTGGATAGCGAGAGAGAGAGAGAGAGAGAGAGAGATCGTTGCGGTTTTCGGAGCGAGGAAATACTGCCTCCTATCTGAGACAACAGCAACCCCAGTCTCAGACACAGCGTGTACCGGATGGATCTGCCAGCAACCGAGAGCTTGAACACACGGGAATGTTGGCAGTGGTGAACGATGGGCTTCGAAGAGGTGGCAAAACAGCTCTGGACATTTAAGAACTGCAGAACGGATCACTGTGTCTGAAATCTCGCTGCGTTAAAATGGGAATCGACCGGAGACACCGGGCGTCTCTCGCTCTTACTCTCAACTTTATCGCCCTGGTCTTCTGTGTCACCGCCTTCAGTACCAGCTACTGGTGTGAAGGGACCAGGAAAGTGGTGAAACCGTTCTGTAAAACCAACTTAAAGGAAAAGCAGAACAACTGTATCGAGTATAACAGTCCGGACAGTAACGACAGCAGCGTGGTCCAATACAGTTGGGAAACCGGCGATGATAAGTATGTGATCTGTTATTTCCACGCTGGCATCTGGTTCTCCTGCGAAGAAAACATCAGTGGACAAGGTAATTCGGTCACCAGCTACTTCTGATTGTTCCTCTTAACGTGCGCGCACACACGTGCGTAAACATGTAACATGTGTGTGTGTGTGAATATATATGTGCATTTCTGTACGCATGTATGTCGCCGTGAATCTATGTATTACTTTTTATCTGTACACCCTGCCATATATCTGTTTTGTTTTTCTGTGCATCGATATGTGTTTACACTTTGACTTTTTATCCACAATCATTGTCCGTTTATTTCAATCCGAGTATCTGCGTCCATTTTTCTCTATACATGTATACATCATGTGTGTAGAAAATCCAAATATATAAGTCTACAAATTTACGGATGAATGTATGCTCACATACTCAACAAAAAAACTAACAACATCTGACGTAACTCTATTCAAGAAGAAAATTCTCCCTGTGTGAAAGTTTGTCCAGGTTATTTGATGAGGTAGAATCATCCCACCTTCAGTGTTCTGACAGCTTGTAGGGCGTGTTTGTTTACATCTGGACCGTGACAGTAACCCAGGCTGGAGATGGTTGTCACGGCCCTTCAGAACTCCTAGACGCATAGACCAAGGAGTGCTGTGGAACTTCGAAGTGCTTTATTATTATCCTCGCCTCCTCTCTATATTTTAATCTTCATCTGTTTAAAGTGCCTGCGATTCACCTGCCCACGCTAATAGGTGTTCGGGGCAGGGGTGGGAGGGATGCGAAATTCGGATTTTTTTTGTTTCAAATGTGTTGGAAGGATCCAGAGAGCGCCCCAGGTGCGAAGAATGTATCAGGGACACTTGTGGAGGCAGCAGTGCTTGGTTTGGGACTGATAGGACCGGCGCTAGAGGAATGGACGAGAGGAATCTGCTTCGAAAGATGTCTCATTCACAATCAGTGCCCGCATCTTAAAAGACCTACTTCGGGGAGTTAATTTGTTTACATGAAGCCAATAGATGGGAGTTTGATTGCAATAAAAGCCCAACGCAACGCAATGATTTTTTTCAATATGTAAAAGAATTGGTGTTCAATCTTACTGTGTGCTTGCACAACTGTTACTCTTACATCCGAATTCTTACAAGGATAGGTAATTAGATATTTCAGTTTGTGCTCGACACTTGCCCCTGTTAATACCTTGTACTTCTATAAAGCTTTTGGTTTCAAGCTTTTTGAGTGAAGCAGCGACTCTCGAAATTTCTTGCTGCACGGTATCTAGCGATCTCCCACTCTAACTCCTCTGTCATTGATGAATGCCGTGAACTGTATGAAGCTGTTCTGCGTTTTGAAACGATTACTCTGCATCATGTTTAAAGGACATTATTTGTTTTATGTCGTTTCGCAGGGGAAAAATGCAGAAGTTTCATTCATCTGACGCCACCTGCTGAACGAGGTTAGTTTTTGGCGGATATCCAATGCCTTCCCAAAAGTTACAGCCTCGGTATTCTCAGAGTTGAGGGTCCTGTCATCCCTCTAGTTATTGTGACCTTTGCAAATGTCTCAATATTATGCCAAACTTTTACCCTCTAACGGCAGAGCATATCCAATTCCTTACAGACCCCTCCCGTTATAAAGGCAGTGGAAGCCATGGTCTCCATTTTGCATTGGGCATACACTCCAGAACTTCCAGTATTACTGCATCAAGATCCTGGAATTCTCTGCCTGATAGTTCTGTAGGAATGCTTTCATCACTCTGACCACAGGTAGACAGGGTGGTCATGATGGCGTTTGGCACGTTGGCCTTCATCAGTCAGGGCACTGAGCACAGGAGTTGGGACGTCATGTTGCAAATGTACGAGGTGTTGATGAAACCACACTTGGAGTGCTGTGCACAATTCTAGTCACCCAGCTAAAGGAAGGATGTCATTAAACTGGAAAGGGTGCGGTAAAGGATTTTACCTGGACTGGAGGGCTTGACTTATAAGGAGAGGCTGGGTAGACAGGGATTTTTTTTCCTTGAAGCATGGGACGCTGAGGGGTGAATTTATAGAGGTATGTAAAATCACAAGGGGCAGAGAACAGGTGGATGGTTTTATCCCCAGGGTAGAGAAGTCTAAAACTAGAGGACATAGATTTAAAGTGAGAGGGGAAAGATTTAACAGGGACCTAAGGGGAAGGTGGTAGGTGTATGGAACAAGCTGGCAGAGGAAGCTGTAGAGGCGAGTACAATTACAATGTTTAAAAGAGATTTAGACAGATACATGGATAGGAAAGGTTTAGAGGGAGATGGGCCAAACGCAGGCAAATGGGACGAGCTTGGATGGGCATCTTGTTTGGCATGGATGGGTTGCTTTGAAGGACCTGTTTCCGTGCTGTGTGACTCTATGACCACAATGATCCACAGAGCAGGCTTGCCACTACAGACTCCAGATTAACCAATACGCCAGCTTTTCCAGCAATGCCCACATCCCAGGATTGATCCTTTGAAAAAAAAATGACCTTGGAGTAATAATTGCCAGCATGAAATAGTACTCACTGGGAGCACAACCTTAAGAACCTTGGGCAGTATTGCCATGAGAGACACAAGTTGGTGATTAAGGGTTAGTTTCCAAATTCCTATGTGTTAGCATGCTATTGCTTGATACCTTCCTAAGACATTGCTTTGCACACTATTTTAGCAGAGATATTAAGTTTGTGTAAAATTAGCATTAATGTCTCCATTAAAAAACATACAGAAGAAATTCATTAAACATCGATGTGTTGACTCTTTACTCAGAATAAACTATTCTTCAAACTACTGTTATCCATTATTTTCCAATTGGGCCCTCTACAATAACCTCTGAAAACAGAGGATGTTCAATGTTTTACAACACCTCCCAAATCTGCAGCCTGCATTGTCTGAGAAACAATGGAAGCTCCACACCAAGTGTACAGATTTTGAAATGGCCTCCTTGTCCTTGAGCGGTCAGTCGAGATGGAATCAATTATACCGTCTTTCAGTTGTACAGAAGATAGTCAGAGCTCACTTGACCCTTGGAGCTGCTGTGAGTTGCACGTCTGGTGAACTTGCCAGAGAAATGATGTGACTCACCGTAATTGTTGGCTGGCTCTCTAAAGAGTTGGAGATGACTAGAAATCTATGAGTTCTTCTTCAGATACACTGGTGTCCCTATTCACCTGCTGTCATTGTCCTTCAGATGGAGCAGGTTGTAGGTTTAGGAGATGTAATTAAGACAAATATTGAACATCCTCAAGGATTGAACATCCTCTGTTTCTAGGTTATCAGGCTGACACAATTGTTATACTGAAAATGAACGGACAGCAATAATCAGCAGGATACTTTATGCTGAGTAAAGAGTTGCACATAGATGTTTAATGTATTTGTTTCTTCTTTATGCATTGTAGTGAAAGCAAAACTTGTTAGTTTTGCACAGACATTTTTTATAAAATCCATTTATATGCAGACTATTAAAATAATGTGTAAAGCAATATCTTAAGGAGACCTCATAATAGCATGCTAATATTCAGGTAATATTATTTGTTCAGATGTAACTTTGGACTGAGACCCTATTTGTTTTCTTGGGAAGTTGTATTCGAACAAGAGCAGAGCAAGGTTTTCTTGATGTCTTGGCAAAAAATAGTCAACCACTATAATAAACCATTTGGGCATTCATCTCATTAGAGTTTTTGAGAAGTTGGAGTGTGAAAATTGGTTGTTCAGAGTGATTGTGGGCCATGAGTGCTTCACTAGTGGTGAAGAACTTTGAGACACACTAAGGAAGTGAATATGCTGTATAACTGCAAACCCTTTTATTCTACCAGCAAATTACATTTTAGTCAAGCCAAAGGGACATCAAGCTCCATTGCCTTCCTGCAGACTGAGGTTACCTACTCCACCAGTCAATCAAAGCAATTTCAATGCACCACTTAAAAAAAGATAAACTGAAAGGATGTTGGTGATGCACGTCTTAGTCTGAAGTGGCTGCTTCGGTTTAAAGTGGCTGCTTTGGTTTGAAGGGGTATAAAGTGTTTCCAAACCAAGCAGCTCTTCTAGCTAAATGCTGAACAATAAATGTATTTGCAATAACTTGCAACTCACTTCAGATATGAGCTACAGTGTCTCTTTGGCAAATTCAGGAGTCATGTAGCTCACAAGCAGTCCCATGAGACAAATGAGATCTCACAACCTTCTACACAACTAAATTGAGAAAAAAATATTTCGCTAGTGGATGGTGTAAGTTTAGAACTCATAGTCTTCCAGTATGGAGGAGGCAGAAAGTTTTGCCACATTTAAAAAGTAGCAGAATGTACAATTGTAAAGCCATAACCTAAAGGACAATGAGTCAAGAATGTAGGATTTACCAAAAGTCCGTTTTCATCTGATCAAGACCTAAAGGACCAAATGGCCTCCTTCTGTGCTGTAGATCTGCATGGTTCTATGATTCTAACATACACTTGCAGTAAAAGGTAACAGATTTTATTTGGATGTGTCATTCTCCACAAAAATCATTCTGTCGTTATTACTAAATAGTAAAATGCATTTGTAAGAATTACACTGGTTATCCTTTCAATGTGGGTCATTTTAACAAAGGTGTAAATTTGTTCAAATGAAGTCAAAACAATCTGCAGTGAACCAATTGTGTACTATATAAACTGATTTTACAAATTCATTGCAAAAGATGCAGTAAGAATTCAGTGTGGATTTACCTCTGTTGGTTTAGACAAGTTCCCAGAGGCTATTCAAATGATTCCTACAGGATTAGATTTACCAATTGCCAGTAGCCCTGTAGTTTAACTACTTTATTTCAAATGTTCCTAGTGTTCATGTATCTACTTATATCTCCATCCCTTGACATTCCCATACGGTTGTCCAGGCATGATCTCTGATTAACATCATATTCCTGTTGATGCTGTTCTTTAGTCCTGACCTGCTTACTTCTTTTATCCCCTGAGTTTATGGTCAGTTCATATCTCATCCTGTCATCTCTTCCTCTTATCCAGTCTACGTAATGCCCAGGAGATCCACTGCTATGCTGTTTTTGGATATGGTCATCCTCAGTGTTAACCTTGGATATATCCTAGTGCTTACTGTGAGCTGCTTGTGAACTATCTGTTTCCCATTTCATCGAAACAGTAGCAGAGATGCACCATGATTAGTGAGCTGTCTTTATTTCTTTGCCGAGACTAGGGTAACTTGTTCATTTCTCTCTCTGCTTAAGGCAGAAGCAATCCACTGCTCTTGTGACACTTCCATTAATCCTGAAAACAATCCTTTTCCAAACCAACACTCCTTTGTTTATTTTTCTAATATTTACATAACCCATTGCTAACCTTTTCAAATCTTGCAATTAGTACACAAAGCAGGCCAACTGTAATCCCTTCCCTAATAGTTCCCAATTTATTAGTAGACGGCTGTTTTTACTGAACTCCTGCATGACTTTTCCCAACATTGGTTACCTTTGGACATCCAGCATCAAACCTGAAACTCTTCCTCTAGTGTTACCTGGAACTTGTAGACAGCTTGGCCTTGTGACTCAGCTGCATGTCACTATCCTCACCACCCAATCTCATCATCTCTCTCTGATTCACTTTCTGTTTCTTCTCTGGCTCCCTCATCTTGTCACACTGACATCTCAATCCATACCACACAGGCTCAGATCTCTGGATGTGATTTTGAATACAGTTGACCCTCACATTATGTCGTTCAGGTTATAGAAAGTCGCCCTTACAGAATTCACAATCACTACCCAAAAAGATATGAAATAAAATTCCCTCTTATGGAATTTATGTGAAAAAAGTAAGTAAATCAACTCCAAACTGTTTTTAAACTCTCATTTCTTGACGCATGTGCAGATGACATGGCTTCGCATTATAGAAAACCGCAATACAGATTGTTTTCTAGGAATGCACCCCCCCATTCCAATAATGCAGGGGTTGCTTGTACTTTATTCTTTAACGCAGGGTAGTGTAGCAGTTAGTGTAACGCTGTTACAGCGCCAGTGACCCGGGTTCAATTCCTGCTGCTGTCTGTAAGGAGTTTGTACATTCTCCCCGTGTCTGTGTGAGTTTCCTCTGGGTGCTCCGGTTTCCTCCCACATTCCAAAGACGTATGGGTTAAGAAGTTGTGGGCATGCTATGTTGGCACTGGAAGAGTGGTGACATTTGTGGGCTGCCCCCAGAACACTCTACGCAAAAAGATGTAATTCACTGTGTGTTTCAATGTACATGTGACCAATAAAGATAGCTTATCTTGTCTTACCTTATTATTCTTCATTAATTCAGCCCATATAACCAACACTATTTTGGCACAACTGATCTTTATTTTCTTATAGTCCTTGATATAATCACCAAATTGCTGTCTTTTCCCTGGCTCTTGTTTGAGAAAATTCTTCTTCACCACTTCCAAATTTATCCTTTCCACATGTTCAGATGTTTTCCTCAATGGGTCCCACACTGGGCACTCTCGAAGTACCATTCTTGGCTTCAAAGTGTTTCTGAACCTCAAACTCTCTCCATATCTGTAATTTTCACCAGCCCTCTCACCATCTGAAATCTTTGCACTCCTCCACTTCTGGCCTTCTATACATGTTCCATCTTTGGTGGTTGTGCCTTCATTGCCAAAGCCATAAGTTTCAAACCTTCCTGATTCAATCTTTCCAGCTCCATCCTCTCTCCTCTTTTCTGCCTCTTTAACCAGGCCTTCAGTTCTCTTTCCTGAGGTTCCCCAGCATGGTTTCTTATAAAATGTTGTTCTGTTAAGCTCCTGTGAAGTGCCAAGTGATGTTTATTATGTTATAGCTGCATTATAAATGCAAATTGTTGTTAACAGTGAACTATTTGTAGTCACCATGCTCTCAAAGCCTTTTTAATGCCATTACACTGTCCTCAAAATAATTAACTGAAAGACAATCAAATTCCAAAGCTATAACAGCTTTAAACATCACCCATTTTAGACAAAGTACTGCCTTCCTTTTTCTTGCAGTTTTTGTTTGTTTGTCTAAACTTAATTGGTTTTCAATGAAAGTATTGTCAGAGTCATAGAGTTAGACAGCACTGAAATATTCCCTTTGGCCTAACCCAACCAAATTATCTACCTGAGTTGTTCCCACTTGCCTGCGCTTGGCCCATATCCCTCTAAGCCTTTCCTATCCATGTACCTGTCCAAATGTCTTTTAAACACTGTAATTATATACATCTCTCCAACTTCCCCTGACAGTTTGTTCTACAAACCCACCACTCCCTGCGTGAAAAGGTTACACCTTTGGTCCCTTTTAAATCTCGCGCCCCCCCCACCCCCCAAATCTATTCCCTCTCAAGTTTTAGCCTCTGCTACTCTGGGAAAAAGACTGTGACCATGTACCCTATCCATGCCCCATGATTTTATATACTGTACCTCTGTAAGGTCACCCCTTAACCTCCTATGCTCCGGGGAAAAAGTCCCAGGATATCCAGCCTCTCTTTATAATTCAAGCACTCCAGTCCTGGTAAAATCCCTGTGAATATTTTCTGCAGCCTTTCCAGCTTAATGACTTCCTTTCTATAGCTGGATGAGCAGAACTCCACACAATATTCCAAGTGTGGTCTCACCAACAACTTGTCCAGCTGTAACATGATATCCCAACTCCTGTCGTCAGTGCTTTGACTGATGAAGGCAAGCATGTCTGCGCCTCTCCACCACCCTGTCTAACTGTGTTGCTGCTTTCAAGGAACTATATACCTGTACCCCTAGGTCTCTCTGTTCTACAATACCCTCCAGGGCCCTACCATGTACTGTGTAAGTTCTGCCCTGGTACAATTCACCAAGTGCAACACCTTGCACTTGTTCAAGTGAAATTCCATCTGCTATTTTTTGGCCCAATTTCCCAGTTGATCTAAATCCCTTTGTAAACTTAGATATAAAAATGAGTTATAAGTGATTTTTATAAATAATCAATGATCATTCCAGCCTTTTTACTTGTGGATCGCATGGCCATATACCATGAATCTTCAAGGATATATCTGATATCTATATGAATGTCCCATTAATTAGAATATAACTCAAAATACTGATTCCACAGACTTTGGTGTGTAATTATAAACTTATTTTCCATTCAGGTAGCATTGGAAAGACCCCCCTCTATTATTCAAGACTAGAATAATTAGACAGGCCAAACTAAAAGAAATATAGATTGCCTTGGCACTGATGGCCGGGTTATCAGTACAAGACCATTTGTGGACCTACCAGCCATTTTGTCTTAACTTACCAGATCAATACAGATTCATTTTACTACTACTTTAACACAGCCTTTAAATACCCTTTGTATTTCAACTCTGAACTTGCACTCCTTTATATTAATGTTAAATTTATCATTATAACTTTGCGTCTTTTGAAGGGATGTAAAAGGCTGTAGTGTTTATGATGGGAGGGTGAACTGGCATGGAAAAGCAATCTAATAATGGTTTACTCGGTTGTAACAAAGAAGGCATCAGTCTTACTAGAATCTTAACTTCCCTTGCCTATATCTCAAAGGGATCTGAGCAGATTCAGGACACAAAGTGAGGAAGACAAATGCTTCTGGAAGGTTCTTCCCACTGTCTTTGAATAGCTGTATGAATTTTCTGGTGCCAGCTTAAGTATGGTTTGGCTTTGTATGGTGAGCCTGAATTTCACACACTTCTCATATTTTGATTGAAATAAAACACAGCCCTGGGGATTGGCCCTAAATTTCCCATAATAATAGTTATAGACTAGACATTTCCGTTGGATGGTTCTAGGAATCTTACATATATTCATATATCTGTAACATTTTGCTATAAACAATGAACTGATTCATGCTGCTCACTCTCTGCCTCCCTCCTCCCCACACGCCATCATTTTCTAAAAGCTCCTCTTCCAGTATATGAGGCTTAGCTTGCTTGTGAAGGGTAAAATGCTTTAGCTGACAGTGACCTCACTCTCCCCTGCTGCTGAGGATGATTGAATGCTGTCCTCTCCTCGACACTTTCAGTGAATAAGACCACAAAGTTCTGCAGTGTTTAATCATGCTTAACAGTATCTCCGTCCAACATTGTGGTTAGATTCAGGCAATTCCTAGTTCACTGCAGTGAGACAGTGAAGGCTAGAAATACTTAGTCAAGTCTTGTTGCATTTTAGTAGCCATCCATTCTTTGCTGCAGGATGGTAAATTCCTTTCAAACTCATTCATGAATATCTGTTTGTTTCTTAAGCATTCAGAGTCCCTTTCTGTCACATTAGCATTATTGAAGTATCTGACTCTCTTAAAACCCCTCTGTTTCAGCTATACTTTAGCCACTTCATTTGGTTGTTATGTAAAGTCATGACAAATGCAATAACAGGAACACTTGGCTTTGCTTATTAACACAAGGATTGATATTTAATGAACTGCCTTGGTGCAAAGGAGACACAAGAGATTGCAGATGCTGGAATCTGGAGCAACAAACAAAATGCTGAGGGGTCAGGCAGCATCTGTGGAGGGAAATGATTGGTTAATGTTTCCCGTCACAACCCTCCATCTGATCCAGAATGAACGGTCTTGACCTTAAATGTCGACTGTCCGTTTCGCACAACAGATTCTGCCTGACCTGCTGAGTCCCTGTTTGTTGCCTTGGCACAAGGAAGCCATCCTTTAGACATTAAGGATAAGTGGGTAGGTTGTAAGGTGGTGTGCTCCCTCCGCAGTTTATGCTGGGTTTATGTATGAATGCTCCTTCTCCACTTTAAGCAGTCATAGGCCAAGGATTCCAAGGAATCAGTAAGAATGCTGCACTTTTTCAAAGAGGCTCTGAGCACATCCCAGGATCTTTTCCTCTGTCTGCTTGGTAATCTCTTTCCACAACAGAGCTTGGAATAGAGTGTCTGTTGAGCTAAATTAATGCAGTGTGTGTCATTGTGAATGACTAAATAATGACACGAGTTACGACACACAATTCTTCACAGATCATTTAGGCCGTCAGTAATTCATTAATACCCGAGAAAAGGTCAATGGTGGATACACTAAATTGAATTTTAGGAGTTAGCAAAAGAAACAAATAGCCTGAAAGCTCAAAGTGGTCAACAACAGGGAAAAGCTGAAGAATTGTGCTTAATCATCATGGCAATTAGATCACCTCAAAGATTGTGTTAATTACAGCAGTGTGTGATTCAGCATAATCGTGATAAAACAGGAGCCCTTACCATAAGTCAAATGCTCCTTCCACGCCATTTACTTCTCTATCCTTATTTCAGCAGAACACCTGCTGGGTGATTCATGACCACCTTATTCCTCTCCAGCACCCATAAATAATCTACCTCCACACTTGGGACTTGGGACCTGTAAGTAAGACATCCTGCAATATCCAATAATCAGCCTTGTTCAAAATCAGATCATTTCAAAATCTACTCAGATGTACACACTGTATAGGCCAAGACAGTTAATCACTTTTTCTTGCGATTTCAGCCACGGAACTGTCACTGAAGTTGACACAAATTGTGTGAATGACAACTCTATTTCTCTATAGGAAACTGGGTTTCTCCCCTGTACTTTTAATCTTAAGTGTTTTTTTCCTCATATTATCCTTATCTCCATGTTCTTCAACATTCCTACTTCATATCACAAAGTCCTTGAAGCTTGTCAGTAAGTATCCTCACTACTCCTTATAAGTTCTAATCACAACAGCCGAACATCTCTGGGATGCAGCAGATGGAGAAACAAAGTTCTGCAGATGCAGGAATCCAGGTGAAAAACACCATGATGCTGGAGGAACTCAGCAGGCCGGGCTGCATCCGTGGAGGAAAGCAGGCGGTCAACGTTTCGGGTCAGGACCCTTCTTCAGGACTGAAGATAGGAAAAGGGGAAGCCCAATATATAGGAGGGAAAAGCAGCGCAGTGATAGGTGGACAAAAGAGGGGAGGTGGGGTGGGCACAGGGTGGTGATAGGTAGATGCAGGTAAGAGATAGTGATAGGCAGGTGTGGGGGAGAAGGGGAGAGCAGATCCACTGGGGGATGGGTAAAAGGTAAGGAGGGAGAGGCTAGGAAAGGGAAGAAGAGAAGAAGCATGGTTGGGGGGGGGGACCTCTCCACGACTCCCTCATTCACTCCTCCTCCCCCACCCATTCTGCTCCTACCCTAGGAACTTTGCACTGCCCTCACCATAGGTGCAACACCTGCCTCTACACCACCTCCATCACCTCCAACCAGGGACCCAAACAGTCCTTTCAGGTGAGACAGAGATTACCCTGCACCTCCCTTAATATCATCTACTGCATTCGGTGCTCTGAGTGTGGCCTCCTCTACATCGGTGAGACCAAACACAGACTAGGTGACCATTTTGCAGAACACCTGCGCTCTGTCCGTAACCACGATCTGCATCTCCCCGTTGCCAGTCACTTCAACTCCCTCTCCCCCACTATCACAGATATGTCAGTCCTCGGCCTCCTCCACTTCCAGAAGAATTCCAAGCGCAAACTGGAGGAACAGCACCTCATTTTCCATCTTGGAACCTTGCAGCCTCATGGCATGAATATTGAATTCTCCCACTTTAGGTAATCCCCACCCCACTTCTGCACAAACACCCCCCCCCCCATACTTCTTCTCTTCTTCCCTTTCCTAGCCTCTTTTTTTTCTCTCTCTTCTTACCTTTTACCCATCCCCTGGTGGATCTGCTCTCCCCTCTTCCCCCGTACCTGCCTATCACTATCTCTTACCTGCACCTACCTATCACCTCCCTGTGCCCACCCTGCCTCCCCTCTTTTGTCCACCTATCACTGCTCTGCTTTTCCCTCCTATATATTGGGCTTCCCCTTTTCCTATCTTCAGTCCCGAAGAAGGGTCCTAACCCGAAACGTTGACCGCCTGCTTTTCCCCACGGATGCTGCCTGGCCTGCTGAGTTCCTCCAGCATCATCATGTTTTTCATGCAGCAGATGGAGCTCCCTGCTTTTCTTTGTTCCTAATAGACATACATAGAACATCAGACGTTAGAGCATAATAAAACATTCAGCCCATTATGACTCCTCTGCAGTTCATTAAGCTCGTGGCTGATCTTTTACCTGAGTGCCATTTTCCTGCACTAACCCCATATCTCTTGATTCCCTTCATGTCTATGAACCTGGTATCTTTGTCTTGAATATATTCAGCAATTGGGTCTTCATAGCTCTGTTGGGTAAATAATTCTGAAGATTCACTAACCTCTCAATGAAAAAAATTCTTCTCATCTCTGTCCTGAATGGCAGAAGAATGAAGGGATGATCTTATTGAAACATGTAAGGTCCTGAGAGGCCACAACAGTGTAGGTGCTGAGAAGTGTCCACTAATGGGAGAGTCTTGAATGGGGGGACGTAGTTACAAGATAAAGTGATGGTCCTTTAACACCGAGGGGCATAGGAACCTCTTGCAGAGGGTGATGTATCCCTGGAATTGTCTATCCCAAAGGGCTCTAGAGTGTAGATCATTGGAGGTAGATGATATTTTGGAGGTAGATATATTTTTGAAAGATCAGTGAATTGAGAGCTGCAGGACATTGGCAGAGGAGAGGAGAGGTAAGGCCTGGGGCAGATTAGAGGTGATCATATTGAATGGTGGGGCTGAGCGGTCTCCCCACACTCCTATTTTCCTGTGTGTATTCTTGTAACCCCTTATTCTTCAGTTTCATGTGTGCTGTCTGCCCATCTGAGTGCCCCCCCAAAAAAATATCATCCCAACAGACTCCCACCTAACCATCCCCTCAAACTCTTCCTTGACCATCTCTCAAGTCATCCCCTCCCCACTGACCGTGGCCACAGACAGATCCACGTCTCATCGTCTCTTTACTCTCCCTCAACCGTCTTTCAAACTATCGCCACGTCAACACACCTCCCTCAATGTCCCTCTCCATCCCTCAACCCACATTTTATTGCCACTAATATGTTTTCAACTACAGAAGAACTCCAAAAATGGAGGTCTGTGTTGGATTGGCTTTTGCTGGCCACTTCTTATGGGAAAGCGTCAAATGACAGAAAAAAAAGACACATTGAATCCTGAATGAAAGACGTTCAGTTTTTATTTTGGGTTCAGTTTGGAAATTCTATTTTTAATCAGAGTTTGACTAAACTGGGTATTTTTGGTTAGTAAATAAACATACAAGAGGTGCATCCTCTGTTGGTCTCCTTGATGTTCAATTAAAGCAAAAGCTCAATTAAAGCAGAATTATAATAATAATCACTACAGACAGGTTCAAGCTTTAGTTATTACTTTCTGCCTGTATTATCCCTCTTTCAGCATTTATCACTAACATGCCACCAACCAGCCAACCTTCAAGGACATTGCATTGATCAGTAATCTATATTAATACTACAAGGGCTACATGTGCATCTTAAAGCAAAATAAGTGAAAATGTAAATCCTGCACAGTCAGCCTTCTATCAAGGTCTTTATCAATGAAAGTAAACTTAACTTTCCAGGTAGTCCATCAGATGTGCTTTTTTAAGATCTGAGTTATTTAAAATCAAAATGTTCAAGCACAAAAATCAATATAACAGATGTTTCAATGATTGTAAAGCTTAACTGTTCCATGTTCTGCTCTAAAGAGAAAATTGCATCTTTCCCAGTTTACCCCACAGAAATGAATCCCTTATCCCCTGGTTCCATTCTGTTAAATCTCTTCCACATTTTCTCCGGAGCCTTCACTCTCTTCTTAAAATGCAGAGTTAGGAGAAGATGAGGCACTCCCTTCTTCAAAGTTCAGCACAATGTTCCCAGCCAGCGCATTGTAAAAATTTAACATTACTTCCTTGGTTTTATATTCCATGTCTCGATTAATAAGGTCAAGGATGTCTTTTTAAAAGCTTGCTCTTTCACCTTCAATATGAGTAATGTGCATACACCCCAAGGCATCTGTGTTCTTGTCTCTGCCAACTTCATCAGCCTTAGACCATCTGAAGTCTTTTGCTCTTTTCACTAGATGCAACAATTTCATGTTCTGTTTCAATAGTCTGAGGTACAACACAGTGGTTTTATCCCTGGAGATTTACTTCAGCATGACTCATTACTTTCAGAAGAGGGTGAGAGAAAATGGAAATAATTTCAAAGAACATCTTTAGCATAATTACAGCAAGCATAGGATAACACATAAGCATACATTGATAAGGTAGTGACGTTTCTTTTACAAAGAGAAGTTGGCCTGGCAGATTCACAAAATCTCGGTTGACACTTCAGTGCTACATAGAGGATGCCGGGTTGTCAGTGTCACCTTTCAGTTGAGACTTTAATTACTGAGGATCCATCTGACTGTTCAGATGGATACAAAAGACTCTGTGAAACTGTTCAAGCAGGAGTAGAAGAGGAGGAAACTGTCATGGTTTTCTGGACATCATTTATCCTCTGATGAATGCAATCAATATAAGTTAATTGGTCACATCTCATTACTGTTTGTGGGATATTGCTGTGTACAAATTAGCCACTGCACTTCCCTGAATAACAGCAGTGACTTTACATACAAGTTATTCAATGGTTAAGAAATATTTTAGGATATCCTGTTGATCTGAACGACTGGAACTCCCAACACATGGAACAACGTTAAATGTACTTGGTTACTTTGGCAACAGGTGCATCCTTCCAAATCACTGTACAATGGTCATGTGCACAGGACATGTTCAGACACATCTGCAAATGTAGCTTGTTTTACCATCACCTGCACAAAGTTCTAATGCACTTCCGGAGCTCAGCAGTGGTGCAAGCCTCAGGCACCAGGATGTTGAGGTCGACTCTGATGTTAGTAGAAGTACGAAGTCAACCAGGGCCACAACCAAGGAGTCCGAAGCTCCAGCTGCCACCACACAGACCCCACCCTGCTGATATCCTCAGGTCCCTTACTAGTCATCTCCCTGACACCTCGTCTCACAAGCCTCTCCTCATGTCCCCATCCCCCCCAAATCATCCCAACAGACTCCCACTAAACAACCCCCCAAGCTCTTCCTTGACCATTCCTTTGACCTCAGTCAATTATCCTGACAGGCCCTTACCTCATCTTCTCCTAACTCTTCTCCTCCATCTTTCAACATCAATCACCTCCCCACATCAACACACCTTTCCCACTGCCGCTATCCATCCCTCAAACCACACCCCTATTATCTCCCTAAATGAATTACCAAATCATCATGGCAGGTGCTCACCTCATCATCCCCCAAACTCCCCTTCCCCCCCCCACCATCTCTCAGATCACTCTACCCCCATTGTCCTGACTTACTTCCCAAACTATTTCCATAGACTCTACCATCAAACACCCCCTCCTAATCTCGTTGGCCACACCATCCTCCCAATCATCTCTCTGCCCCCAACCCCATCATCTCCCTGATCTCCATTTTCAATTATCTTTCTGAGTGACCCCCCCCCCCAGTCACCTTCCAACTTACATTCATCCTGAATGGCTTCTTGATGGGTCCTTAGTCTGTAGCCCACCCCTTCGTCCAATCACCAAAGGGCCTTGTGAGTGACAAAGTATCATCAGGACATAGGAACCTTCTACAAAAAAGGTGCAAGGTGCCCATGTGGTGTCATCGTTACATGCATTGTAAAATCTATTATTTCCAGATTCTTGGATAGATGGAACTACAGCCCAGGAGAACAATTCCGTATACAATGTCAATGATCACTCCCTGGTGAAGACTAGTTCCTTCTTCATGGATGAAGAACTGAAAGACAACGCCTGGCACCCTGTTAACACAGGGGTACAGCAGTACAACATGCCAACATGTAGGCAGGGGCCCATGACCAGCCTACCTCCCTGTACACACTGCCAAGAGGCAGGGTGTGAAACAGTAAGAAATTGGTAGAGCAGAGTTTTTACACTGAACCAATTCAAGCTAAATATCGATGCGACATGCCTCATTTTAACAGGAGGCAGTCTCACACCTCCTTGACTTCTCTGCAACTTCCCTATTTCTACACTTGATGCTAAGTCATCTCTCTCAGAATTCCTGGTCTCATTGGCTCTTTGATGATTTAAAATTATTTTTCCTTAGCTTTCAGAGGGGTGGTGCCTGCTTGTGTAACGTGGTTTTGTGTGACACTGCGTTCTCTGACCAGGATTCTCTGGACTGCATTGGATGACCCAATGAACATTGTATTTTCCAATTTCAGGTAACCCACACCCCCGGGGCTCTCCTCCCACACACACACACACACACACACACACACACACACACACACACACACACACACACACACACACACACACACACACACACACACAAAAGTGTCCACCCAGATTTCTTCTGCCTTTCTTCATCTCTCCCATCCCCTCCCCCACCTGCTTCCACTTATCACTGTCTAGCCTCTGCCCCTACCCCTCCATCCCTTTCCCAGTGCTATATACTGCCAATCTTTCCTGTTCCCTCTCAGTCCTGATGCAGGTTCTGGGCCTGAAATGTCAATTTACACCTTTTGCCTCCATAGATGCTACTTGACACACTGAGTTCTTCCAGCGTTCTAATCTTTGTTCTGGATTCCAACATTTGCAGTCTCTTCTGTCTTCTTGGTATTGGTATCGGTATTGGTATTGGTTTATTATTGTTACTTGTACCGAGGTACAGTGAAAAACTTGACTTGCATACCGATCGTACAGGTCAATTCATTACACAGTGCAGTTACATTGAGTTAGTACAGTAGTACAGGTAAAAACAGTAACAGTACAGAGTAAAGTCTCACAGCTACAGAGGAAGTGCAGTGCAATAATGTGCAAGGTCACAACAAGGTAGATCGTGATGTCTTGAATGATCCAGTGCTAGCTTCACCTCTCGGATGGATAATACCAGTCCAGCTGTGGTAGAATTGTAAAAGTAAAGGCTTTGCATATGGAGCAGCATCTGTATTCTATGAAATTTCTCCTCAACGTTCCCCAAACCTGTCAAATGGAAGGGCCAATATATTTTTTCTTTCCTGTGTCTCCCTCTTGAATGCATTAACTTATTGCTGGTGAAAACTCTGTTTCCTGACCTAAGTGTCAAGTATCAACCTTAACCCCTGATTGTGGGAACTATTCAACTGTGAGTGTTGTGAAAATTCTCTTTCCTCCTTCATCCAGTGAGCAGGCATTTGTGTCTTGAGGAGATCAATGGATATCTAACCAGGATCAAGGACCTTGGTTGCTTTACTGCTCACTAACTAGCGATAGTGTGCATTGCCTTTATTACTGCCCTAACTGAGATCAGCTAACTCAGTAGATGCCGTGAATCAAAGTTAGTCTCCATGTCTCAGTTACCGCATGGGATTAATTACCTGAACTGCTCATCTTCCAGATTATTTGGAAACTGCTGACCTGTTGCTCTCAATACATAGACAGCAACTGAAAGTTTGAGAAGAGAGAGGAGAAAAATTTTAATTGGGATAACTGAGATTTCCTTTAGGCTTCTGTTTGTTGGATCTTCCACTCCTCAGGCAATGAGCCTCCTGCACTTTATATTCCAAGATGGTCTCCCTTTTAAGTACTTACTAGGCCTGCCCTGCTTTACTCGACAATCAGAAGGAACGTGACAAAAAAATGCAAATTCATTGATCGCCTGTACAAAATAATATTCATGTTTACAATTGTCTGATGTGAAAATGTAGGAATCTAAATAGAACAAGATAAGATAAGCTATCTTTATTAGTCACATGTACATTGAAACACACAGTAAAATACACCTCTTTGCGTAGAGTGTTCTGGGAGCAGCCCGCAAGTGTTGCCAAGCTTCCGGTGCCAACATAGCATACCCACAACTTTCTAACCCCTACGTCTTTGGAATGTGGGAGGAAACCAGAGCACCCGGAGGAAACCCACGCAGACACGGGGAGAACATACAAACTCCTTACAGACAGCAGCCGGATTTGAACCCAGGTCGCTGGCGCTGTAAAGCGTCATGCTAACTGCTATATTACCGTGCAGTTTAAAGCTGTTCACATTTGGAGTCAACATTGTGGAGTGAATGCATGTGTGCAAGTTCTTTACCCGATGTTAGACATAGTTTTTTTTAAGAATGCTTATCATCGAGCCTGACCACTTTTCTCCAAGGCACCAAATAAAAAGAAGTGTGACTGGAACTTGACAACAATAAAAGCAAAACACTATGTAGTCTAAAATATTATCAGTGTGACCTAGAAATAGCAGGTCGTAACAAATAATTCACGCACAGATTGTTATTTTCCTATCAAACATATTTGCTGATAAAACTAAGAGAGGACCTAGTGCTGAGGGGGTGGATTGATGCCATCTGTGTTGGAGAGCTGAATTAACATGGACAGCACCCTGTGTTAATGCACGAAACTCTTTAATGTCAGTTCAGCTTCTCAACACAGCTGGCTCTGGGAGACCTGTCCAAAACCAAGTATAAAAGCAGAAAAGGCTGCAAGCACACAGCAGGTCAGGCGGCATCTGTGGAGGGAGAAGCAGAGTTGACCTTTCACCTCCATGGCGCTTTGTCAGAACTGGGAAAGATAGAAAATGTTGGCTTTAAGCTGGAAAGAGGATGGGAGGGGACAATGGAATATCTGTGAGGCCAGGGTGCCTCCACCCTCTCTCCTCCCATTTCTGACAAACAGTCTTTTACGTGAAACTTTAGCTCTGTATGTCTTCCCACAGATACTGCCTGGCTTTTTGAGTGTTACCAGCATCTTCTGCTACTGCGTCAGCTTTCCGGCATCTGCACTTGTTTTGATTTTCACTTACTGTCCAAAACCAAGTTTCCCAATAATCTCACAGCATTGGCTTCAGATAAATGGATCCTAAGTATGATAAACAAACGATAAACAAGAATAGGATTAGCTGCTTGTAAGAACTCTCTTATTAAAGAGAGCATTAGTACAGTGCTGCAGCTAATAGAGCTATTGCCTCACAGCTCCACAGACCTGGGTTCGATCCTGGCCTCGGGTGCTATCTGTGTGGAGTTTGGACGTACTCCCTGTGACTGTATGGGTTTTTTTCGTGGACCATGATTTCCTTCTAAAGATGTGCAGGTTGTTAGGTTAAAATGCTGCAGTAAATTGCCCCTAGTGTGTGGGTGAGTGGTAGAATCTGGCGGGAGTTAATGGAGATGTGGGAAGAATAAAAAGTGTGATTAATGGTCAGCAATGACATGATGAGCCAAAGGGTCTGTTTCTGTATTGTGTATCTCTATGATTCTGGACCTTTTGCTGAATCTGAAACTTTAATGAAAGTTCAAGGTGGATGTGCAGATCTATGATTTGAACTATTTCACAGTGAAGTCATGTTTCCCAAAGCAAGTGCATCCCCACTGAGGTAAATTAGACTCAAAATGATATCACAGTTCACTCTGGCAGTGGGAATGAATGAGTTGCTGATACGATGGCAATTTCCAGGTTGTGGTAAGCATCTTCACCATGAGCTTGAAGTCAGACTCTGTTTGCAATTAAAGCTTCAGTTCCTCGTGCTTTTGCTGCTCAGTTTGGTCCAGGTTCCATCATCCGCAGATGCTGGAATCTGGAGCACCATACACAAAATGCTGGAGGAACTCCGCAGGCCAGGCAGCATCTATATGGAGGGAAATGATGAAAGGTCTTGACCTGAGACGTCGACTGTTTATTTCCCTTCATAGATGCTGCCTGACCTGCTGAGTTCCTCCAGTATTTTGTGTGTGTTGCTCCATCATCCAGGGAGTGCTTTTCCCCGATCAAGTAAAAAAATCCTTAGATTGCTGTCTTTTCTGAGTTGTAAAGCTCAGGGTCATGCATTGTGGAGATTGTGATTGCCTAATTTTCATCTCTGATTATTGGTCCTGGGTTTAGCAAACACTCAATGCATGCATCAAGCTGATTATTTAGTACTTACCAACAGTGTGTCCGGATGCACGTAAATGCTGGAAGATCCCATTGTGTTCCTGGAATGTGACCCTGCCCTGCACACTGGCAGCTGTGAGGTCTTGCAGTGGATAATGCATGTGCTGAAACTGACAAGGTGCAAAGTCACACAGGGGCACCCAACAATGCTATAGTTGTACCTTAGAACCATTGAACCATAGAACAATACAGCACAATACAGGCCCTTCGGCCCACCATGTTGTGCTGACCTTCAAACCACACCTAAGACTATCTAACCCCTTCTTCCCACATATCCCTCTATCTTAAATTCCTCCATATGCTTATCTAACAATCTCGTGAACTTGTCCAATGTATCAGCCTCCACCACCACCCCAGGCAGCGCATTCCATGCACCAACCACTCTCTGCGTGGAAAACCTCCCTCTGACGTCTCCCCTGAACTTCCCACCCATTACATTGTCCTCTTGTTTTGAGCATTGGTGCCCTGGGAAAGAGGCGCTGGCTGTCCACTCTATCTATTCCTCTCAATATCTTGTACACCTCTATCATGTCTCCCCTCATCCTCCTTCTCTCCAATGAGAACAGCCCTAGCTCCCTTAGTCTCTCCTCATAATCCATACTCTCTAATCCAGGCAGCGTCCTGGTAAATCTCCTCTGCACCCTTTCCAATGCCTCCACATCCTTCCTATAATGAGGTGACCAGAACTGGACACAGTACTCTAAGTGTGGCCTAACCAGAATTTTGTAAAGCTGCATCATCACTTCTTGGCTCTTAAACTTGATCCCCCGACTTATGAAAGCTAACATCCCATAAGCTTTCTTAACTACCCTATGTACCTGTGAGGTGACTTTCAGTGATCTGTGAATATGAACCCCCAGATCCCTCTGCTCCTCCACACTGCCCAGAATCCTGCCATTCACCTTGTACTCCGCCTTGGAGTTTGTCCTTCCAAAGTGTACCACCTCACACTTCTCTGGATTGAACTCCATCTGGCACTTGTCAGCCCAGCTCTGCATCCTATCAATATCCCTCTGCAAGCTTCAACAGCCCTCCCACACTATCCACAACACCACCGATCTCTGTGTCATCTGCAAACTTGCTAATCGAGCCTTCCACCCCCTGATCTAAGTCGTTAATAAATATCACAAAAAGTAGAGATCCCAGAACCAATCCCTTGCAATTGAAGTTTGCGAGTTTTTTTGCAGGGAATTTTTAACAACAATGTTATAGTCACATGTAATTCCTATGTGAATGAATTTCTGTGCTTTCATGTTATCTTAGGTTATTTTTCCCCAGTGATTTTCCTTCTATCTCTTCTCAAAGACAATGAGTTATGTTGCTGTATGATTTGACAGGTACCATCCCCTCAGCAGAATGATCATTATGTAGGACATTAGCTGAGGCAGTTCATGGTGATGGTTTATAGGAGGGCACCACAGTCAAGGTCAACCCACATCTAATAAAACGCCTAGAAATAATCATCAGATCAGACATCATCTGTGGAGAGAGAAACAATTAACATCTCATCAAATTTCACCAGTAGCTTTCCCCTGGATTTAACAACTTTGCTATTGGAAGAAAGCTTTACAATCATAAATCACAGATTGTTCCTTTGCTTAGTCGCTCAAACCACTTCTAGTTAGCAGCTGTTGTTAATCTGATGGTTCCTTACACTGCAGCTACATTTATTTCTTTCATTGATCTGTTTCTCTAGGCGTCCTCTGGTTGTCCATTGTGGCTGAAATCCTTTATATTCTCTTGCTGGTTGTTGGCCTCAGCCTCATGTGTATAGAGATCTGCCACTATACAAATGTGATCGATGGGTTAAAGCTGAACGCCTTTGCTGCTATCTTTACAGTTCTATCAGGTAATGGTTATTTAATTATTCTGTATTTGTCCCTTGGGAAACACTGGGTTTGGTATATATTTTATTTGTGTTCTGAGTTTGAAGTTTTGCATGGTTTTGGACAAAGTAAAGCAGCATTATTAAGTTATTACTCTGAATATGTTGCTCATGTTTTAAGTGTTTAGAAGGTTTCACAACAAGTTAACTACTCAATGAGACTGTGTATCAAAGCTCACCCTACAAAGGAACTTGTAAAATTGAAAAGAAAGGATATACATAGTCTGGATACCAAGACATAAATTTAAATGCCTAATAGGTAAACAGGATATAGAGCAGTGGGATAATGTGTAAGGCTTGTGCTTTTAAAGAGACTCTCCATGAAACCTGGTAACAGAACCTGATTGCAACCTGATAATGGAATGCTCAGAATTGATGCATGAATGGGGATACTTATGCAGATTTGAGCTACCAATGGAAATATATGATAAACTGGTTAATAAAATTATTCCTAACATTGCAATCATAAACCACTTCAGGCTACAGGTATTTTATTGATTGTTGGCTCATTTTAGTACAATAAGTGATTCCAAATCGGTGAAACAAAATGTGAAAAACTCCAGATGCTGAAAATCTGAAATACAAATGGACAATGATTCTGCAGATTATTCCAGCTTCTGCCCTCTTCCTTTCCAGTCCTGATGAAGGGTCTCTACCCGAAACATCGACTGTTTATTTCCCTCCACAGATGCTGCCTGACCTGCTGAGTTCCTCCAGCATTTTGTATATTAAGTGAGTGGGCAAGGGTCTGGCAGATTGAGTACAACGTTGGTAAATGCGGGGTCATCCACTTTGGAAGGAAAATAGAAGATCATATTATTATTTAAATGGTGAAAGATTGCAACATGCTGTTGTGCAGGGGGACTTGGAAGTGCTTGTGCATGAATTACAAAAGATTAATAGGATATCAAGAAGTTTTCTGCCTTGGAAGCTGTTGAGGGGGATGACCTGCAGGGGCCTAGCTGCAGTAACCAGGTCTCTGGCACTGGGAATGGTACTGCTGCTCAGAAGGGAAGGGTGGGAAAGAGACATGCGGTAGTGGTAGGGGACTCGATAGTCAGGGAAACAGACAGGAGGTTCTGTGGCAGTGAGCATGAATCCCAGATGGTATGTTGCCTCCCAGGTGCCAGGGTCCAGGATGTCACTGATCGGGTCCACAGGATTCTTGAGCGGGAGGGAGAGCAGCCAGAAGTTGTGGTCCATGTTGGCACCAACGACATAGGTAGGAAGGGGGATGAGGTCCTGAAGAGTGAGTTCAGGGAGCTAGGCAGAAAATTGAGGAACAGGACCTCAAGGGTAGCAGTCTCGGGATGGCTGCCAGTGCCACGCGATAGTGAAGGCAGGAATAGGAGGAGGTGGCAGATAAATGCGTGGCTGAGAAGCTGGTGCAGGAGGGAGGGTTTTAGATTTCTGGATCATTGGGATCTCTTCTCGGGAAGGTGGGACCTGTACAGAGAGGACGGGTTACACCCGAACCAGAAGGGGGCCAATATCCTTGCGGCGAGATTTGCTAGGGTGGTTCGGGAGGGTTTAAACTAGTTTGTGAGAGGGAAGGGAACCGGAGGAGTAGGTCAGAGGAAGAAGGGGATGGGGAAAAGTTAGATCAAACAGGTAGAGAGGCTTTGGGGAAGGAGAAGCAGAATACAGGCTATAAAAGTAGTAAGGTAGATGGACTGAAGTGCATTTACTTAAATGCAAAAGTGTCAGGAATAAGGGCGATGAACTGAGGGCTTGGATATGGGGGACTATGATATCGTGGCTATTACTGAGACGTGGCTGACGTCAGGAGAGGAGTGGATATTGAATATTCCTGGTTTTCAGTGTTTTAAGAGGGATAGGGAAGGGGGGAGAAGAGGAGGAGGGGTGGCGATACTGGTCAGAGACACTGTTACAGCTGTGGAAAGGATGGATGTTGTAGAAGGATCATCTCTAGAGTCTGTATGGGTGGAAATAAGGAACAAGAAAGGAGCAGTTACTCTACTAGGAGTATTCTATAGGCCACCTGGTAGCAGTAGAGATATAGAGGAGCAGATTGGCAGGCAGTGTTTGGAGAGAAGCAAAAATAACAGGGTTGTTATAATGGGAGACTTCAACTTCCCAAATATAGACTGGAACCTGCTTAGTGCTAAAGGTTTAGATGGGACGGAATTTGTTAAATGTGTCCAGGAGGGATTCCTGATGCAGTATGTTGACAGGCTGACTAGAGGGAATGCCATGTTAGATCTAGTTTTAGGAAATGCACCGGGATAGGTGAAGGATCTATTGGTGGGTGAGCATTTGGGGGACAGTGACCATTGCTCCATAACCTTTAAAATTGTCATGGACAGGGACAGGTGCAGAGAGGACAAGAGGATTTTTAATTGGGGAAGGGTGAACTATGAGGCTATAAGGAGAGAACTTGGGAGTGTAAATTGGGATGTCCTTTTTGAAGGAAAATGTACCATGGAGATGTGGTCGATGTTCAGGGATCTTATGCAGGATGTTAGGGATAAATATGTCCCGGTGAGGCAGAGAAGGAATGGCAGGGTGAAGGAACCGTGGGTGACGAGAGAGGTGGAACGACTTGTTAGGGAGAAGAAGGTAGCGTACGTGAGGTATAAGCAGCAAAGTTCAGACAGGGCTCATGAGGAATATAGGGTAGCGAGGAAGGAACTTAAGAAAGGGCTGAGGAGAGCTAGAAGGGGACATGAAAAGGTGTTGGCTAGTAGGGTTAAGGAAAATCCCAAGGCCTTTTTCAAGTACGTGAAGGGTAGGAGGATGGCTAGGGTGAAGGTAGGTCCGATTAAGGACAAAGGTGGGAGAATTTGCCTGGAGGTGGCGGAAGTGGGAGAAGTTCTCAATGAGTACTTCTCTTCGGTATTCACCAGGGAGAGGGGTCTTGACGATGCGGAAGGGAGTGCTGGTAGGGGTAATGTTCTCGAGGTTGTAGATATCAAGAGAGAGGATGTGTTGAAGTTGTTAAATAATATTAAGACAGATAAATCTCTGGGGCCTGACGGGATTTTCCCCAGGCTGCTTCGAGAGGCTAGGGAGGAGATTGTTGAACCACTGGTAAGGATCTTTGAGTCCTCATTGTTCCACAGGGATGGTACCAGAGGATTCGAGAGTTGCGAATGTTGTCCCCTTGTTCAAAAAAGGTAATAGGGATAGGCCAGGGAATTATAGACCGGTGAGTCTCACATCTGTGATGGGTAAGCTGTTAGAAAGGATTCTAAGGGATAGGATTTATGAACACCTAGAGAATCATGGACTGATTAGGAACAGCCAGCAAGGCTTTGTGAAGGGAAGATCTTGCCTCACAAGCCTGATAGAGTTCTTTGAGGAGGTGACCAGGAAGATTGATGAGGGCAGTGCAGTGGACGTGGTTTACATGGATTTTAGTAAGGTGTTTGATAATGTTCCTCATGGTAGGCTTCTTCAGAAGGTCAGAGGCCAAGGGATCCAAGGAAGCTTGGCTGTGTGGATTAGGAATTGGCTTGCATGTAGAAAGCAGTGGGTTGTGGTGGAAGGAGTGCCCTCGGATTGGAAGGCAGTGACTAGTGGTGTCCCGCAGGGATCGGTTCTGGGACCTCTACTTTTTGTGATATTTATAGATGACTTAGATGAGGTGGTGAAGGGCTGGGTTAGTAAGTTTGCGGACGACACTAAGATCGGCAGTGTTGTGGATAGTGTGGAGGGCTGTCGGAGCTTACAGAGGGATATTGATAGGATGCAGAGCTGGGCTGACAAGTGGCAGATGGAGTTCAATCCGGAGAAGTGTGAGGTGGTACACTTTGGAAGGACAAACTCCAGGGCAGAGTACTGGGTAAATGGCAAGGTACTTGGCAGTGTGGAGGAGCAGAGGGATCTGGGGGTTCATATTCACAGTTCATTGAAAGTTGCCTCACAGGTGGAAAGAGCAGTTAAGAAGGCCAATGGGATGTTGGCTTTCATAAATCGTGGGATTGAGTTTAAGAGCCGCAAGGTGATGATGCAGCTTTACAAAACTCTAGTTAGGCCACACTTAGAGTACTGTGTTCAGTTCTGGTCGCCTCATTATAGGAAGGATGTGGAGGCATTGGAGAGGGTGCAGAGGAGATTTACCAGGATGCTGCCTGGATTGGAGAGTATTGACTATGAGGAGAGGCTTAAGGTGCTAGGGCTTTATTCACTGGAGAGGAGGAGGATGAGAGGAGACATGATAGAGGTATATAAAATATTGAGAGGAATAGATAGAGTAGACAGTCAGTGCCTCCTTCCCAGGGCACCAATGCTCAAGACGAGAGGTCATGGCTTTAACGTTACGGGTGGGAGGTTCAGGGGAGATGTCAGGGGGTGGTTTTTCACCCGGAGAGTGGTTGGTGCATGGAATGCACTGCCTGGGGTGGTGGTGGAGGCAGATACATTGAACAGGTTCAAGAGCTTGTTGGATAGGCATATGGAGGAGTGTGGGATGGGGGGATATGCAGGAGGAAAGGGTTAGGTAGTGTGAAGGTAGTTTGATGGACGGCACAACGTGGTGGTCTGAAGGGCCTGTTTTGTGCTGTATGGTTCTATGGTTCTATGGTTATGATGGAGATACTCAGCAGGTTAGGCAGCATCTGTGGAGAGAGAAGCAAAGTTAACATTTCAAGTTGACGATCCTTCGGCAGAACTGTCCGAAAACTAACTCTGTTTCTCTCTCTAACTGTCCTCTGTGTCCTGCATTAATAGGCACTGAAGTCAATGGGATTGAATTCACCTATCAGAGAACAAAATGCAGCACTACTGTGTATTGCCATTTGACAGAAGCAACCAAAGACCAAATTCTCTCTAATTAGCTGAGGGTAACTTTCCTTTATTAGTTATTGAGTGGAATAATGACACTAAATTGAGGGGAAAAGCAAATTTTGCAGAGAGATAGAGATAGGTTAAGTGAGTGGAGACACAAGAGATTCTGCAGATTATTCCGGCTTCTGCCCTCTTCCTTTCCAGTCCTGATGAAGGGTCTCTACCCGAAACATCGACTGTTTATTTCCCTCCACAGATGCTGCCTGACCTGCTGAGTTCCTCCAGCATTTTATATGCAAGGGTCTGGCAGATTGAGTACAATGTTGGTAAATGCGAGGTCATCCACTTTGGAAGGAAAAATAGAAGATCATATTATTATTTAAATGGTGAAAGATTGCAACATGCTGTTGTGCAGGGGGACTTGGAAGTGCTTGTGCATGAATTACGGAAGATTAATAGGATATCAAGAAGGCAAATGGAATTCTGGCCTTCATTGCTAGTGGGATTAAATTTAAGAGCAGGGTGGTTATGCTGCAACTGTACAGGGTACTGGTGAGGCTGCACCTGGAGTACTGTGTGCAGTTCTGGTCTCCTTACTTGAGGAAAGATATACTGGCTTTGGAGGCGGTGCAGAGGAGGTTCACCAGGTTGATTCCGGAGATGAGGGGGTTAGCCTATGAGGAGAGATTGAGTTGCCTGGGACTATACTCACTGGAATTCAGAACAATGAGAGGGGACATTATAGAAACATAAAATTATGAAAGGGATAGATAAGGTAGAAGCAGGAATGTTGTTTCCACTGGGAGGTGAGACTAGAACTAGGGGACATAGCTCCAAGATTCGGGGGAGTAGATTTGGGACAGAGATGAGGAAGAACTGCTTTTCCCAGAGAGTAGTGAATCTGTGGAATCCTCTGCCCAGGGAAGCAATAGAGGCTACCTCATTAAATATATTTAAAACACAGATAGACTTTTGCATAGCAGGGGAATTGAGGGTTATGGGGAAAAGGCAGGTAGGTGGATTTGTGTCCATGCCAGAGCAGCCATGATCTTATTGAATGGCAGAGCAGGCTCAATGGGCCAGATGGCCTACTCCTGCTCCTATTTCTTATGTTCTTATGTTATATTCTTATTCATATTTCCATTGCATAGCATCTGTTGTTGAAATAGTAATGACAACCAGCACTTAATTGAGCACGCCAACAATAACCTGAACAATATTAGCTTGACCCCTGTAGTTACAAGTATCTGGCTCAGCCTGATCTGCTGAGTATCTCCAGAATTTTCTGATT
This sequence comes from Pristis pectinata, assembly GCF_009764475.1. Taxonomy (NCBI): domain Eukaryota; kingdom Metazoa; phylum Chordata; class Chondrichthyes; order Rhinopristiformes; family Pristidae; genus Pristis; species Pristis pectinata. The sequence continues at coordinate 32,771,588 of NC_067422.1, forward strand.
TTCTTTCAGTTTGTTGAACAAATGGGGAACTAAAACTTGCATGTTTCTTTTCAAAATTAGTTAACAATTTTCTATGTGTCAGTATCTTTATCTTTCACTCTAAGGTGCAAGCAATTGTCAGTTGTTGTAGCTAACAATGAGCATTCTTTATTAAATAACAGAAATGCTTATAACATTACAAAGTATTAACAGTGTGACTTCCAGCCCACCCCCCCCCACCCCCCAGCCCCCAGCCCCCAGCCCCCCAGCCCCCCAGCCCCCCAGCCCCCCAGCCCCCCAGCCCCCCAGCCCCCCAGCCCCCCAGCCCCCAACTCCCAAAGCCAGAGAGCTTCAGGCAATGTCCACACTGAAATGATGTCATAACCCAGAGACCAGTCAATCACATAGTTGAATCCTTAAAGTGGTGCAGTCTTGAAGCAGCAGTGCTTGTTAACAATTAATATTACCTATGACACATATGTTATGGTTTGTGTCATGACTTTTTATACATAGTAACTTGGCCTAAACATGCAGATTTAAACAACAGATCAATTTCATCTTGGTGGACATGATCCTTGGCACATGGTCATGTTTAAAAATCTGAGGAAGATGTTAAAATATTGTATAGCTCCTTGTTGGCAACATGTCAGTGGCTGTACCACCCACACAACAGGTGCTGTTCAATTGAATTTTGTAGCCAGATACTTGTAACTACAGGGGTCAAGCTAATATTGTTCAGGTCATTGTTGGAGTGCTTGATTAAGTGCTGGTTGTCATTACTATTTCAACAACAGATGCTATGGAATGGAATATGAATAACTAAATAAAGGAAATTTACCCTCAGCTAATTAGGGAGAAATTGGTCTTTGGTTGCTTCTGTCAAATGGCAATACACAGTAGTGCTGCATCTTGTTCTCTGATAGGGGAATTCAATCCCATTGACTTCAGTGCCTATTAATGCAGGACACAGAGGACAGTGTGCAGCCAATACTTGACATGCAAACTTAACGACTCAGCTGAGGATGAATTGCTGAAACATTTAAGCACAGCAAGGCAGCTGAATGAGAGTGGACTTGAAAGGATTTTGAAAGGAATGTTTTGTTTTTAACACAGCAAGTAGTCAGTAGTTTGATGGCCAAGTAATGAACTCTTCAGTTGTGGTATTTGGGGAAATGACAGAGCTGGTGATCCGGAAGACTGAGGTCAAATATAACAAAAACACTTCACTTACATTAGTGGATGACTTTAACTGATTTTATTCAGGTTAATGAGATGATCACATGGTGTATTCTGCAGAACATTTGATCAATGATTTTTTTGTCCAATAGGAGGGCAGTTGAAGGCCTGCAGTGAAAATGTGAAGCATAAAGGGTCATTGATTAGATCAGATTTAACCCTAGTCAATTTCGATTGGATCTGTTCTGCTTCTTACTGGAGGGCACTTTTTGATCAGTGTGTTGCTCAGTGATATCTCCCTCACTTTGTGATTTACTGAGATCAGTTGTAGTTCCCACAACTTCTTAGACCCAGGATGACAGATCCTCCTGTTTCTGGAACACAGAATATGCTGTCCGCTTCTTTCCCTTTGTGAGTCCCTCCGATTGGGATCATTCAAAGTTGAGGAATGTTATCTCTTCCATACAGTGTCTTGTTAGGACTTCTGTTCTCTGACTCACTTATTTCCCAGTTGTTGAGCATATTGAATCAGTTCTCCTCCCATCCACAAAAGGATGCTGGTGAGCTTTTCATCAATTGCGCCTTTCAGAAAATATCAGTTTACATTTAGCTTAGATTTTCCCAGTGGCTCCATAATGGTGTCACAGGTTAGTGGTGATTGTTTTTCTATCAGAGTTAAATTAGTATTCTTTTGATATGGTATGTTTTACTCGCTTGACCACTTTCATGATGTTATGTCTTATTGCTTGCAGAGCTCTGCATTTTAAGTATAATATAATATGTGGCTTACATTGGGTTTAGTTCACAGCTACAGTTTGTGTTTTCTCTACAGAGTACTCTGCACTAATGAGTGATGTGGTAAACTTGTGCCTGTAACAATATAGATTCCTATTCTTCCTCATTAAATCTGTGTCCCTTGCAAATACTTTCTGCACCCTCATTCATCCCGACAAGCATGTGGACACTACCTCACAAGTGCACTAACTTTCAGTTTGTTAGTTTGTTAAAAAATCTATGCATCGGCAACAGTAGATTTTTGCCTGAGCTTCTCAATATTCTAAGTACAAACTATTCTTTAGTTCTCACTCTACAGTTCCCTAGGCACTGTTTGAAACATGTTTACAGTTAAAATACCCTTTCACTCATTCTAAGCACCTTCCAAACAAGCTATATTTTAATACAGCGTTAAATAACTTGATATCACCTGGAAATCATGTGCCCCTACTCCAGCCAAATTCTTCAGGTCCAGCCCAAACGCCAATCAGATTTACTCTTGCCACGACTTCCTCAGACACTAGAGCATCCATGGTCAAACCATCACTCTCTGAAAGCAAATTGCAGTTGACACCATAATGAGGAGAGAGGCCAACAGCCTGAGTTTGCATCTACAATTATCAATCAATCATTTGGCGCTGAATGATACATATGAGTCAATAGATTTTCATCCACATCAATAAAATTAGAACGATTTTAAGCAGAAAAAAAACTTTCTGGATGAAAGTAAAAAGCTGCAGATGCTGGAAATCTGAAATAAAAGCAGTAAATGCTGGGAACGTTCTGCAGGTCAGTTTCTATGGAGAGAGAAACAGGGTTAACATGTCAGGTGGAAGATCCTGCATCAGCACAACAAAAGAGATGGGCAGAAGGGTGCTCGATCTGAAACGTTAACTCTTTCTGCGGATGCTACCTAACGTTGAGTGTTTCCAGCACTTTCTGTCTCTATATTAAAAAAGAACTTGAATTGCCTTATCTTTTTCAATTTAGCAGTGCTGCAGGTGGCCCAGCTGGGCTCATTGTGCTTGTGGTAATCAGACGGAGCTGGGGTTTCCCTTTTGGTGTCTATTCAAGGAGCCCTGCTACAAAATGAACTAGACATTGAGCGAATCTGTGAATCTCTGGCAGAGCCTAAACAAGCCTTTGATTTCTTATGTGAGGTAATTAATCATGGGTAATGTTTCCAGCAGAAGGATTTTTTTTTTTGCTTAAATCATCATTGAGTGAAAACTGTATGGTCTCAGTCTGACAAGACAACCTCCATTATCCAGGTCTGACCAATGACTGCTCACCAACATCATGCCACTGAGGACTCCATTTGGCTGTTCATGCCTATTCTTATTTCAGTCCCAATGCTAAAAAGACTTTAGATAGAGGTCTATTAAAAGTCACAGTTCCGTCTGCTTAATTTTCTGTGTGATGGAATGAAATATTTAACAAGATTATTGCATTTCTCAGATATCAAATGTTCTATAAATGGGTGCTTATTGCTAGCATCATACAACGATTTCAGATCACAACCACTTGTTCAAAATCACCTTCCACCTTGAAATCACCAGTTATTTTCTCTGCCAATTGGGGGCATTCTTGTCTTGCTGTTGGTTGGTTGTGGGTTCAAGCCCCATTGCAGAGTTGTGAGCAAGTGATCCAGGGTTTCACTTCAAAAGCTTACAGATTCAGTGCTGCATGAGATATTAAAGCGAGGTGCACCTGACCTGACAGGTAGACAGAAAAGATTCCACGTTAATGTATCCAAGGCAGGAGGGTGGTCTCCCAGCTAACAAAAACCAAATGATCTAGTCGTAATCATCTTGCTTTTTGTGGAACTTTGCTGTTGCAAACATGGCAGCCAGTTCCTGTACAAGTATCCATACTTCATGAAGCACAAAATTGGCTGTAGAGCACTTTAGAATGTCCTGCAGTGAAAAATGCTCTAGAAATGAGATACTACATTAATGCATGTCTTTCTTTCTTTCCCAGCACTTCATGCTTGAGCAATCAGTGTCTCCATTTTCATTGTTACTCCCACTCCAGAGTCTGTGTGGTCTGCTCTCATCCTCCACGGCTTGATGGCTGACTCCTTGCCATCTCGTCAGTGCTCGCTGCAAAAGCTCTTACTTCATTTGCACTGATTCCTGGCAAATGTTGTAACTCCTTAAATCTGAGCTCAGTTTCATTTTTACATCTTTGTCGTATTCCCTTGGTCAATGGCATGAAGTAGTGGAAGGATCTGCAGGCAGATTAGTGATCTGACAGCCATGACATGCAGGACCTTGGTCATTGCCATTTTTATACCAGCCTAAAGGGTGAGGGAATGGGGGATGGTGAACAGCTCCCACATAACCCATCAGGTGAAGGAGGCACCTCCATTGATGCATGTATATCACTGAGTGTCAATGTAAGACTCAAACCCAGAATTTGGAGTGGGAATCACGCCCTATATCTTGTTGGCCAGTGTGAGAATGGTACCATTCGATCAAAGAATGACTCCTCCATCTGAGCTGAACATGGCAATTGAGGTTCCTCTCAATCTCTGTGTCATTTTCCCCCAGGGCTCTGACTAATCCTTGGTGCTAATAGTTTGTTACATTAACAAGTTGCACATTTTGAACTAATTGAGATCCAGATCCCTTGTGTGAGACTATTACGTTGACAAAACGTTGAGTGTTTGATGATGACATGTCCTTTATTGTTCTAAATTCAGAAGCAGCAAGCTAGTTATTTAACAATGGAAGTAATCCAAACTGGAATTCTGATCACTATCCCGATGCACTTGACCTTCATCTTGCTTATTTGGATGGATCTGCATATATATCAGAAACAAGTTAATGATCAAAAAAGCATAAATCATTTCAGGCACAGCATCAGGACCAGATTACATCAGGATATTCTTATATCGTATTTATATTCTTGTGTTCTTCCTTTAGTGTTATTAATGAACAGCTTTTGAAAAATTAAGAGTAGGGCATCTCTTGAGAACTAAATGAATATACAACAAAGAAACTATATATTAAAGATTTATTTGTTTCCTGCTCTGGATAAATAGGGAACATATTAATAATATTAAGCATATAATTAACCCTTTGAAGCGATAAAATATTCTAGAACCTTATCTTCCATTTCCATTCCTTCCCCTTATGTGTTTATTCATTTAGAAAATAAGGCAGAATATCTCTTGTTATATGTGACTGTTAATTTTAATGCCCTTTTTAAATTTTTAACTTAATTTGAAGACCTGGTGTCACTGGGAGGACCAGTGTACATTGCTCATTTCTAGTTGCCTTTGAGAAGGGGGTGATGGATCAATGGTCTAAGGTTGGGTAGTAATAACAGACTAATGATCTGAAGATTGGAATTCAAATTTCTATCCAGGCAGATGGGGAATTTGTTTGATTATTTAATTGAATAAATTCATAATGATAGGTTAACTTCAGTAATGATGACCACACCATTGTTTTTCTCTTGTAAAACAAAACATGTACTTCACCTGTTCCCTTTGGGGCAGCAAGTATGTCATCTTAGGTATGGCCTATTATATGGTTTAAGTCCCCAGCAGAGCGGCTGACTCGAAACTCTCCTCTGAAAGGGCCAAGCAAGCTCTTTGGTTGCTTGCAAGTAACTGCACTCGCTGTGGGTGGGTGTATCTTCATCTCACGGTCTACAATAGTTCAAGGAGACACTTCATCACTGCCTTCTGAAGGGCAATTAGGGGCAGGTAATAAATGTTGACCTTGCCAGTGATGTCCACATCCCATAATAAAATATTCATCATACACTGCTGAAGCAGTATGTCATCAATCTACTTTCACAGTCCTGTCAGATAAGAAGTTCAAGGATCTTAACCCAACAATGATGAAGGAATTGTGATTATTCTGAGGAAAACTGAAACCACTGAGAAAGGATTGGGCACAGAAAGCAGGCAACCAAGGAGCACTGCAAGCGAGAACATCAGAGTGGGGAAAAGGAGTGTTTGAATGAACGACCTCCCTTGGAAAGAATGACCTCCCTCACATTAGTGGAGGTCAATTGGAGATGTCCTGTCACATGCCCATCATTTGTAGATTAAGGTATCACCATAACATAGGAAATCAAACTGCACATTAACAAAGCAAAAACAACTGTAACAAGGGGATACACCAAACTGAAGCTACTACATGAAAAACAAATAAAACTGCAGATGCTGGAATCTGAAGCAAAAGCAGAAATACAGGAAGAACTCAGCCAGTCAAGCAGCATCTGTGGAAAGAGAATCAGTTAACATTTTGGATGAGAGCCCCTTCCTCAGATCTGGGGAAGAGTGGAGGGATGTCAGTGTGGAGAGTGTAGCTGGGGGGGGGTAGTGAAGGATGAGACAAAACCCTACACAGAGATTGGTTAAGACAGATCAGGTGATGAGCAATGTGAGCTGCAGTGTGGCACTGTATAGAACTGAGGTGAGAAAGGAACATCGGGGTGATAACGGGAAACACTGTGAGAGATTATATAACATACCTGGTGCCCTGAAGGGTGCTCAGCAGGAAGCTAAGGACCACCCCTGCAGACCGTGTGCAGGTGTTTGGTTTCTCCAGTGTAGAATAGGTAACATGATTTAAATAATATGCCTCCTTTCTGTTTTTCCTTCAATGTGGATATTGTCACACTTATCCACATTTTACTGTATTTGCCATGTTTTTTGCCCTTTGCTCAATCACCTTGAACCCCTTTGTATCCTCCTCGCAACTCACAGTCCCACCTAGTTTAGTGTTACTGGCAAACCTTTAAAATAGTACATTGTGTTCCCTCATCCAGATCATTGATCTACATTGTGAAGAGCTGAGGGCCAAGCACTGATCCCTGTGGTACCCACGATTACTGCCTTCCACCTGGATAAAGATCATTTATTCCCACTCTATCTATCCTGTCCATCAATCAGGTGTCGATACACGTCAATACATTGCCCCCAATACCACGCATGTTAATTTTATACATTAATCTTTGTATCAAAGTATTTCTGAAAGTCCAAGTTGACTACATCCACAGGTGCTTCTTTACCTGTTCTGCCAGGTACAAACTAAAAACTCTGGTAGATTTGTCAAACACTGGATCTAAATCTTAAAGAGGCCTCCGACCTGATTCCCAGTGAGTTTGAGTGTGGTCTCTAAAAATGCAGAAACACTATATTTCTGGTCTAACCATGCAAGCACAACACATATAGACCAAAAAATAAGTTGCAGTTTATGCCTGACCCTGTGAGGGTCAGTCCTTTGTCTATATTGTGCAGTTCCTGTAAACTTGAGATGTTTTGCTAGCCAGCAAACATGTTGTTCCAGGGCCTGGTGTTGTTAAATTCAGCAGCACAACAGGTCCATGGCGTTCACCTATGCAGTGGGGCTTAGGCATTCAAGGACTGGTCTATTCTACCATTGTGGAAAGCTCAAAGGAAAGTGGGTAAGTCCTGTGTCCTCAAGTCATGGAGGCTGGCGAGGTATTCAGGCAGTGCTGGCAAGGAAGAAAAACCAGAAGATCCCAGTGGAATGTTAGTCGGGGTGGCTGGACCTTGAGGGTCCTACAGTGTCATTGATGCAGTGGTCCCATCTAGTTACTTCAGTCAGAAGAGCACCAGGTTGGAGATTAGCAGGGAGGAGAGTCGGAAGGGTGTTGGCAGGAGACCGTTGGGGATGGTGAAATCCTAACTGGGCTGGGAGTGGATTGGGGTATAACGGAGACCAGCCACGCATAACAAGTATTTTGTTTGATGAAGGAATTCTTAGGTGGGCTCCCATCACCAGACTCCTGGGATTTCACAGGAATGCTGACATTACCCTTTTCAGTAATGACAAAGTTGATCTCACAAGGGCTGCATCTGTATGAGTGACCATGTTATTCACAGACAACCAGGCCAAAATCTTGGTCTTACTGCCAAGTATGCTTTCCATACCATTGGATGTCACTGTCCCTGTCTGGACTCCTCTTTTGGAAGTCAGATTCACAGAAAATCAGAAAAGAAAATCGCAGACTTCATGGAACTCACAGTAAGTTCATGATTATTCAGTAAGTTCAAGATCACAAATGTGTGGATTGCTTAGAGTTATGTTTGGATATTGGATTTCAGGTTGAGACTCTTCATATCTTTCAGTCCAGCTGAAGGGCCTCAAGCTGAAATGTTGACTGTCCATTTCCCTCTACAGATGCTGCCTGACTCGTTGAGTTCCTCCAGCAGAGTTGATCTGGACAAGTTGTGCCACCTCATCTTGTAAGCTGTGTTGGAATGGTGCCAGTTAAAGAGCACATAATGGCAGAGTAATAGTGATCAAGCAATTGATTATGATCCTGACTAAATGATCAAGGTATCATTGGCTAGGATTTGTTATAAGAGTTTACTGGATGAATCACCTCACAGTGTCAAGCATGATTTGTAACATACCTTACATGCTATACTATAGCCTGCATAGTACACATTATGGTAAAGTTCTGTGCAGGCTTTGCTTAGTAAGCTTATAAAGCTGGCACACATATAGGAGGCAATTGGGATAGTTATTCTGGCAGTTTTCAAATCTGTCATCTTCCTGCACTGAAGACAGATCCATTGAATACTTTTGACAGCATTCACTCTCACAGCTTTGTGGGGCCATTTTTTTCTTTGATGACTTCTGTTCAGTGCTAAAAGTGACAGGCCTCTTATTCCTTCAAACAATGTGAGCAAGAATTGATTACTTAACTGCAGGCAAAATGTAGCTGCTTAAATGTCTGTTGAACTTTTTCAAACCCCTGTTAGACTGTTCCACTGAGATCAGCTGTGTAGAGAACGAGTCGTGTGCACAATGAGGTTGTGTGTACATGAGCCAATAAATGTCCAGATCAATTTTGCATGTAAACTGGAATATTGCATAGTTTTGGCATCTTATTCCAAAAGGGCATTGGGAGCAATTTTAACCATACAGAGTTGCATGAGAATTCTATGGGATGTGGAGAAGCATCAGTTTGACATCCAATTCAATGTTTCCCTTCAATGTCTTCAATGGAAAATATAACTGGATAGAGTGTAAAAATATCACTCTCTCTAATGTCATTTCTAGAATCCCAGACCCAAAGTATTAATTGTTTCTCTTTCCATAGATGCTGCCTGACCTGTTGAGTGTTTTCAGCATTTTCAGTATTAGTACTGCCCCTGATCCCATCAGTTTCCTGACAAGGTTAGGTTCAGTTAAAATTGATACTAACTTGGTCCCATAACGGGAAAGAACGAAGCTGTTTGTCGTTGGAGTGAAGCAACTTAAACCAAGACATGTTACAGCTCTTATTGAGCTGAAAAATGGGTTATTTAATTCAAATTGTGATCATAGAACTGGAGAACAGGAATAAGAAACATCAAACAAGAAAGAATTAAACAATGCCCCCCCTCTCGTCTGCTACCTCACCCAAAGAGTGAGACATGCTTGGGACGGCCTCCCTGTTAAACAAAAGCGTAGTGGCTTTTAAAAACTGAAATATCCCCAGGGCCATTATTTCTTCAGGAAGACCAGTAAGTAACAATTAACGTAAGACTGATATCCAATGAAGTGGGAACCGAATTCTTACTGGTGTAACTCAGGCACGGTAGTGTAGTGGTTAGCATAACGCTACTACAGCACCAGAGACCCAGGTTCAATTCCAGCCACTGTCTGTAAGGAGCTTGTACATTCTCCCCGTGTCTGCATGAGTTTCCTCCGGGTGCTCCGGTTTCCTCCCACATTCCAAAGACGTACGGGTTAGGAAGTTGTGGACATGCTGTGTTGGCACCAGAAGCGTGGCGACACTTGCAGGCTGACCCCAGAACACTCGACGCAAAAGATGCATTTCACTGTCTGTTTTGATGTACGTGTGACTAATAAAGAGATATCCAAATTTTATATGGTTGCACAATAGGTGTAGAGTTTCAATGGGAACGTGAGCTGCAGGACCAAACTGCTTGTTCTATCTTCAGCTGCTGTTCCCATCAATGCCTGCTTCATGCACAAGACAAGTACACCCTTGATGTTCCATTTCCCTTGTTTATCCATTCCCACTCTGGCAATCTTAAAATTCCCACCCATGTTTTCAAACCTCCATGACTTCACTTTTAACCCTCACTAGCCCTAGATTCCTACTTCCTTCCATTTCTAACTCCTGAGCAGCCTCGATTTTAATCATCCACCTTTGACAGTCATGCCTTTACCTGCCTTACACTTTGGTATTCTTCTTCAAAACTTCTATGTCTCTTTAATCCCTTCTAAGATGGTCCTTTAAAAAACAAGGAGCAAGAGTGGGTCATTTCACCCTTCAAACCTGCTCCGTCATTCAATATGATCATTTCTGAACAAGAGCAGAGCCATCATAATGACCCTTTATAAAACATTAATTCTCTTACAATTTTATCAAAGACCCCACCCACCCGGGTCAATCTCTCTTCTCCCCTCTCCCATCGGGCAGAAGATATAGGACCCTGAGGGCACATACCACCAGGCTCAAGGATAGCTTCCTATCCCACTGTGGTAAGACTATTGAACGGTTCCCTTCTACGATGAGATGGACTCTTGACCTCACAATCTACCTTGTTATGACTTTGCACCTTATTGTCTACCTGCACTGCACTTCCCTGTAGCTGTGACACTTTACTCTGTATTCAGTTGTTGTGTTTACCCTGTACTCCCTCAATGCACTGTGTGATGAATTGATCTGTACAAACAGTATGCAAGACAAGTTTTTCACTGTACCTCGGTACAAGTGACAAGAATAAACCAATTCCAATACCAATAATATTGAGTCCAGTTTTAGATTCCACATTTTTGGAAGGATGTGAATGATTTAGAAAGGAAGCAGAAATGATTTATTAAAATGATTCCCCAGGGATGGGGGATTCAGTTATGTGGATTGACTGGAGAATCTGGGGTTTTTATCCTCGGATAGAGGAGTTTGCAAGGAGACCTAACAGAGGATGTAGATAGGGTGGATGGAGAGAAACAGTTCCCATTGGAAGCGGGGTCAAGAATGATGGGACATGGAATGAAAATGACTGGCAAAAGAATCATAACCTGAGGAAAAATGAAGAAAGAATTGAGACCAGCAGCATTGGTCTCACGAAGGGTCGGTACTAACTCAATGGGCTGAAGGGTCTCTCACCATCCCCCAGTCATTCTGTGATTCTATTTTTCTACAATTTTTTTCCTATGAGACACACTGAGACATTTTATTATGTTAAAGGCACTATGTAAATACAGATTATTGGTGTTGGTGGCAAGTTACTGAGTTTAAAAGCTGCCTCTCCTTCTTGACTACCACTGATTGTTTGGTGTTCCCATTAGTGATCGAGTGTCTGGTCAGAATTTGATATCACAAATGGTGATGAATGTCCATCAGTTCATTTCCATGGGACTGCCGCTGTGTAAAACAGTAGATGATCAGTTACCTAAGTTTTGCGGGTTGAACAGTTGTACTCAAAAGTAAGGGAAGGTTTTCAATTAAAAAAAACTTGGAGGATATTGAAATTGTGCATGGTATTTTGCTGGATGTAACAGAATCTGACCAGGATGTGTGAGCAGCTGTAATTATCTAAATAGCAGAGAGGTCAGTGCCTTCATATTCTAGTGAAGCAGATTAACATTTCAGTGCAGGATTCCTCCCGCTTCTGAATACAAAAGGTCAAGCATCAAGTAAGGCACTGAGTTATTGTACTCTCTGAGGAATATTATTTGACTTCAGGGCACAAGTTCTTATTGGAAAGGAAGTGATAGCTTCTCACTCAACCTTTCCAACATGTGCATCTTCAAAAAGAAGGAATGGGATCCTTTGTCTATGCGGACAGTAGATTCCTCTTTATTTTGTTCAACCTTGCATGTGGATCCTTTGTGCATAATCGGCATCTCACCCACAACACACACTGCCCTCCATACAGCTGCAATGAGGATGAGAGGATTGCCACCCTCTTTGTGGACAGTGAATTTGCAAAGGTCTGCAAAAAGATGCAAGGGTCCTTGTTGGGATTCATCCCGAGCAGCTGCATAACAGGGCTCTAATCTACAGGTTGTTCCCAGGGACAAACACCAAGACCAACATCAAGTGCTGCTGGAAGATCATCATCTTGGTGAAAGACGCAGTTTGGTCTGTCCAAAACTTGTTGGTCTTCTGGTACAATGAGGTATCTGTAAAGGAATGCTGTTGACTGGCACATTCCAGGCTGCAGGAGTACATGTGCACTGAAGTTTGGTGCAGCTAACGCAATGGCTTTGTGGGGAAGGACTGCAGTCAGAGTTTCCGCTGCAACCAGACATTGAGGGGCTGAGTCCTCAGTAAAAGTCTCTCAAAGAGGCCACATGGGTGGCAATAGTGCCTTGTACATAGAATGTGCTAACACTACAAATGTGTAGACCAGTATATTAAAACAGGACTCAGGTTCTTCTGGGTTCCTTTCGAAGGACAGAATCAGTGATGAAAGACACCAGAATTTCACGAAAAGTTTGAGTAACTTTATTTAACACAACTAAAAACAACTAAACACAAATGAAACTACAGCTCTAACCGCAAATCTAATCGAACGCAAATTAAAGGAAACAAGATCAAAAACCGAGACTCTGTCACTGAACAGCTCCCTGGTAAAATCGAGCTCATGTTTGCATGCAGTTCTCAGTGATACTTATCGGCATCCAGTACTTAGCAACGTTGCATTCTCTGCCACTCAGTCTATCGCCGAAGGGGAGCCCTGGGGTACTTCAGCAAGACGTGAAGGGACTCGACAGTCGCCAGGCATTGGCCACGAACCAACCCGTGGAGAAGATCCGAAGGACTCTCTTGTGGGGCGCATCTTTATGGTCAAGGAGGGCTTTATACCCCGTTCGGTCTGAGTGTAACAAAGGACTCCACACCTTTGCTAAACTTTCCCGTTGTTTTCGTGAGTCTCATCAGTCATTAGTACAGAAAAATTCCACTGTTAATGAACAAATAAAAATTCTGATCTTCTAGAGGGTGGGTGGCTCCATGAGTGTGTAGCCAAGAAAAGTTTGTTATGAACTCAAAACAAAGCCCTGGGATCTTGATGGATGGGGCAAATTAACACTCCCCATTGTCTCGCTTGGCTGAAGTATACCCTGATTGTTCTGCTAAGCTGCCTGTTTAACTGCACCCGATTAATGCTTGGGCTACCTTCCACACTGATGTCTTGCTGTTTCACACAATTTCAGTAACTCCTGCGAAAAACAAATAGTCTTAACAGAGAAAGATGCTTCTTTTAACTCTTTAGTTACATCCAGCCATTGGTAGCTGTTGCAACAGGGAAATCAATGATTGTTTTTCATCTTACCACAACCTGTTAACACTATGAATGTGTAGAATGGATGACACTATGGATGTAAAGAAAGCCATGCACTGTTTTTTGTGTGTTTACTGTGTATATTTTTATGAATAAAATTTACTTTTGAAATAAACAAAGTGGTTCTCCAAAGAACTTTTCCATGTTTGGATTCTTCTGTCTGCTTTTCTTCTACCTGCCTGCTGTTGGCATGTGCAGCATTTGACCATGTCATCTATCCTAACTTCCAGCAACTTGTTCTTCCAGCTCTGACTCTTAGCTCTGCAACAGTCAGCATTTATAAAGTCCAGTCTATTTCTCCCCTGGGGGCTCCAACCAGTCCTGTTGATAGGTCACCCGTTTCTCAAGTATCCAAAATGATAAGAAATCCAATTATGTGCTCTGATTTTAGCTAAGTTAGAGCTATATTATTTTTGTCTTGTTCACTTTTAAGCAAATCCCACCTTTACTCAACTCTGCTCTTTTTTGATTCCTTCAAAAGCAGCTTCTAAAAAGCTATGCTAAGTAATACGAAATGTTTTATTTTTGGTTGGTAGCTAAAATACATTTTGCCAGAGCAGCAGTTCCACTGCACAGTATGATGACATTTAAACCTTGCAAATCAGTTGAGGAATGAGATTGCACATGGTATCTTGTTTACTGATAGTGTAATGTTTCATCTTTGTTTTGGTAGTTCCTAATTGTGAAGACATGAGTCTCATCATTCTCCACACAATTCCTGGTGGCTTCACTAGTTCTTTGCTTGCTGCAAGACATTCTGGTTCCTGAATTCATTTTAACTGAGATCCATGTACTGAAACCAGTGCTAGATCCACACTGATCTTACCAACTGATAAAGAGTGTGGAAAGAATTGGCTGACTAAATCGTGATAAAGTAGGTCAACATTTGAGAAGAAGAAGGAACTGGGAGAGATAGGGAGTACATACAGAGGCAATTGGGTGTGATTGTGTACTGGTGCTGATCTTGGTATGGAAATATAGCAGAATAGACAATAATCTAGAACAAATAGCCTTAAAATTGAATTGTGTAACACCTCATTTTCTGTAACACATGATTTGATATCAGTGAAAAGTTGTTAACAAAGGAAACTTGTGGACTCACTGCAAGTCCCACGCAGTCCAATTTTCATTCTCATAGTTTTATCTTCTTACAACTGTAAATGAGACCATTCAGGTCATCGAATATCCCATTCCCCACCCTCCTTTCAAAAGCCTCAAAAATGGCCTGGACCCAAAAGGACTTCAATTCGAGATTAACTCTGACAGTAGGTCTGCGATGTGCAAGAGGGAGGAGATACACTGGGATTGCACTGGGACACAGGCGGTTAACAAACTGCAGGATACTCACCATTTCATCAAAGTGGGAAAAATAATACAATTCTCTGCAGAAGTGTGCAGTTCGCATACAAACATGGGACTCGATATTTCTGAATGGGTTGTAGACACAGAAGGGATTTTGACACTTTGACACCTCCTGTAATGCAGTCTTTCATGCAAAAAGAATGGACCACAGATGTTTTAAGTTTGAAAATTAAAGTGCTTGTACAGGATCCAGTACCCAATACACGGTACACATTGGCCCAGAGGGATTAACCCACCTCAGCTTATCTTGTTGATTTTTGAGCTGGTGTGTTTCACAGCAGAATCTGCAATAAACCCAACAGCTCTCAGTACTTGATAAACAAACGCTGCATGCTGGAATACTGTGTGTATCCCACTGCCCTCCCACTCCCATTCCTGTCTGCCTTCCCTTCCCATTTCCGTCCTCTCTCCACTCCTGGCCTCCTTCCCACTCCCACTCTTGACCTCTCTCCTACTGCCAGCCTCCCACTCCCACTCCCACTCCCGTTCTCCTGTCCAGCCCGCTCCCACACTCCCCGCACTGCTGTTCCCAGTCTCCCCAATATTTCTGCCTGACCGCTCCTGGGCACCCTGCCCTCCTACTTCCATACTTCCCGACCTCTCACTGCCCAATTCCCAACCCTTCTTCTCCCAGCTTCCCTCACCGTCTACCTCAATTCTCTCACTCTATCCCTCATGTCTCTGGGACATCTCTCTGTGGGGGTCCCTGTCCTACCGCTCACGACCTCTCTTTATTCTCACCCCCAGACTTCCTGCCCATCTGCTCCCAGAATCCCTGTCCTCTCACTTCCCAGCTCCCAAGCTGCCACTCCCAGACTCTCATTCCATCCCTCATCCATGACTCTCTCATTCTGGCCTCCCCATCCTCCCATTCCCAGTATCCTACTCCTAGACTCCCATTCCGCCCATCCCAACGCACCACCCAGCTCTCTCACTCCCACCCTCCCTGTCCGTCCTATATCCAACCTCCCTCCCCTCCCACTCTTAACCTTGCCTTCTCACTCTCACCCACTCACAACTTCAATCCCTGATCTCCCTTCTCCCCACACTACCGCTCTCCCCCTCCAGTATACGGTTAGACAATGCAAGGACCTCAAACTCTCCTCCTCCCACCACCCTCCCTACCCAAAGCATCCAGCCTGAAGATAAGTGAAGCTGGATAGCATAAGACTTGAAAACCCTCAAAGTGCCACAATATCTCCACCTTCCAATCTTTCTCATCAATGGATTAGCAACATTCAGAATGTTTGCTGCGTATTTAACTTATTTTCGAACATGAAGGGCACATCACCTTCAGGGGGAACAACTGCCACTTGATGAAAATTAATACAATTATGCATTCACCTCAAACACGAGCTGATAGATGTTTATAGATGCAATAATACTACAGTGCTCAAGTATTCCACAATTGGCTCATGGATACTATCATTATTATAATTACAGACCTGAAAAATATCAAAGCATAAGCTGGGAGCAGAGAGAAGCAGTGACTTTTCATGTCACTTTACATTAACAAGAACTATATTTTGAGGAGCAGTTTAATCTCATATTTAACCCACAGACTGCCTGAAACCCATGGAAGCTATGGAGTGGAAGGTTGCTGGTGTGTGCCTGCCACTTACAGTCACTGTCCGGGGTCCAGATGTGAAGGGGGAAATCCTCTTGACCCTAACCGCCCAGACCCCAGCAGCTTGCCCTGAGTGGCAGCTGAGCGACCGGTGGTGCACTGGGGAAGCCCCATCCCTGAAACACTCCTGAAGGCTCTAACAGCCGGCAAAGCCTGGTCGAATTTAATGTCACTTCCACGAGTACGCGTTTGACCAACTGTAAGAGTTTTAAGGATCTCTGATGGTCACTGAGAATTTAAAAGTGTAATTAAAAATAAAGTTAACAATTAAAAATCATTCAAAAAATTTTAAAAGCTAAAAGCACAAAAATAAATAAAATTAAATCAAAATTATTTTTGTAAAGAAAGCAACGTGCCTGCTCTTTGCTTTTTTAGCCCACAACCCCAGAAACTCATTGAAATCAGCAAAGTCTCGAATCTAGCTGCAGGTAAAATCTGGCATAAGATCCAGGAGCTGTATCCTGGCATTAATGCTGGGGAACATCAGCAAACTGGCACTGTGCCACCGTGTTCTGGAGCAAACTGACAGGTTCAGCCTCCATTTGAAGGGGTAATTGTTAGTAGTTGTATTCAGCATTAACAAGCAAGATCCAGGTTGTGATCACAACACTGACCTGTTTCCTCCATCTTCAGTTCAGGAGCTTTTGAGTCTGAAATGAACCTCTATTGAGCTGTATCATCCAATCTGACATGCTCCCAACACCCAGGCATTCGTCTGCCTGTCCCTGGCAAACCCACCAAAACACTGACTGATCCCCGTCCCCACTGCACCCATCTTCAGGTGTTGCACTGGTCTGAGAGGTGCCGGGGCAGGTCTCGCACATGCTGGTGATGTCAGCATTGATGCCAAACACTGCCTCAAGAGCCTGTTTCTCAACTTTCAATGGGCTAAGCACCAGGAGTTATTTTCAATGCAGCTGGATGAATCTTGTGACAAATTAATTCAAATTCTCAACCTTAATCCAATGCAAAAGGAGGCCATTCAGCCTGACAGTTCCATACCGGTTCCCAGCAGAGCAATCCCATTACCCCTCTCTTCAGTTCCGACTAGACCTGCCACTTATTCTCTCTAACATACATCCATTAACTCCCAGTTGATTCTTTCGCCACTTATTTACACCGGCTAATTAACCTACCATCATGTCTTTGGAATGTGGAAGGAAACCAGAGCACCCAGCAGGAACCGACGGGATCAGAGGGAGAATGTGCGAACTCCAATGCAGACTGCCACAGTCAAAATGAGTAGAAAAATATAATCTTAAATAGGAGTCCATCCAGTATTATAAACCACTAAAGTGAAATTTAATTTTACATTACCGTCGCCATCAAATTATATTGAATATAATTTGCAATATAATTAAACCCACAAAAATCTTTATAGATAGAACATAGAACATAGAAGATTACAGCACGGTACAGGCCCTTTGGCCCACAATGTTGTGACGACATTTTATCCTGCTTTAAGATCTATCTAATCCTTCCCTCCCACATAGCCCTCCATTTTTCTGTCATTCATGTGCTTATTTAAGAGTCCCTTAAACGTCCCTAATGTATCTGCCCCCACAACCTCTGCTGGCAGTGCGTTCCATGCACCCTCCACTGTCTGTGTAAAAAACTTACCCCTGACATCCCCCTTATACCTTCCTCCAATCACTTTAAAATTATGCCCCCTTGTGTTAGCCATTTTCACCCTGGGAAAATGTCTCTGACTGTCCACTCAATCTATGCCTCTAATCATCTTGTACACCTCTATCAAGTCACCTCTCATCTTCCTTCTCTCCCAAGAGAAAAGCCCTAGCTCACTCAACCTATCCTCATAAGACATGCTCTCCAATCCAGGCAGCATCCTGGTAAATCTCTTCTGCACCCTCTCTAAAGCTTCCACATCCTTCCTATAATGAGGTAACCAGAACTGAACACAATACTCCAAGTGTGGTCTAACCAGAGTTCTATAGAGCTGCAACATTACCTCGCGGCTCTTGAACTTAATACCCGGATTAATGAAGACCAACACACCATACGTCTTCTTAACAACCCTATTGACCTGCATGGCAACCTTTATGTAAAATTATTCTGAATGATTAAAATTCAGTGTAGTTCTGTTGCTTGGGAAGCCCCCGAGTTTGATTACCTTGCTGTGCTGTGTTAGTTGCTGTCAGTTTGGACAGTAAGGTCTGGCAGTGATATGGGTACAGAACGGATAAAATCAGCCAGGGAACAAGCTTCCAATAACAACAGAAGGTGTAAGTTGATGTTTCAGGTCAAGAAAGGAGCGAGAATAGGAGAGATTGACAGTGTACAGCCATACCTCGGGGCCCTACATACTGCTATCTACTGGCATTCTTTCCTGTTCCCTCTCAGTCCCAGTGCAGGGTCTTGACATGAAACAACCACTTGTGCTTTTTGCTCCGCAGATGCTGCTTGACCCATTGATTTCTTCCAGCATTCTGTTTTTCTAGATTCCAACACCTCTAGTCACTTTTATCTTCAAGTTTCTGATAATACCTTGCTAGGAGTGCATGCGTGTAGCTGTTACTATAGGCAGGAATGAGGTTAGCTGTGAAGCCTTCCACAGTCAAATAGTTCCTGCACTCACATTACCTTCACTCAGAAGTAAAGAATGGCTAATCACATAAAGTGGCTTCATCCCATCTGGTGTCGGTGCAACAGAAAAGAGGAGAAAAAATTGATTTTTTTTATAAATGGTTTTAAATGAATATAAAACTGGGGCAGACATTCATGGGAAGTGATAGGATGGTGTGTATTAAGTATTAAAAGTTTTTATACAATGGTCTGATTGGTCTGATTTTTCCATGCATCGTGTACCAAGTCTCAATTAAAGTATGAACTCTGAATTTCCACCTGAAGCCCAGCGCATTACAGGTGAAACAATAAGCCTATATTCAGTATATTACTGCCACTTCAAAATACACACCAAGCATGTAATCATCGCCTAGCAGGTTCCATGCCACTCTCCTCCACTGCTGTCTGTGTGGAGTTTGCATGTTCTCCCTGTGACCATGTGGGCTTCCTCTGGGTTCTCCAGTTTCCCCCCATATCCCAAAGACCTCCTCGTTGGCAATTGGTTGCTGTCAATTGCCCCTGGTGAGTAGATAGCGAATAGAATCTGGGAGTTGGGGTTGAACCTGAGTCTCTAGTGCTGAGAGGCAGTGGCTCTACTAGTTGTATCCTTGTGCCCCAACTGTTTGAGTGGCTGAAGGGTAAATATTGGCCAAGATTCTGACGCGAACATGTCTGCTCTTCCAAAGAGTGGCATGGAACCTGTTAGGTAATGATTACATGTCTTGGTGTGCATTTTGAAGTGGCAGTAATGCATTGTACAGCGGCATGCAAAAGTTTGGGTACCCCTGGTCAAAATTTCTGTTACTGTGAATAGCTAAGCGAGTAAAAGATGACCTGATTTCCAAAAGGCGTAAAGTTAAAGATGACACTTTTCTTTAATATTTTAAGCAAGATCACTTTTTTTATTTCCACCTTATACAGTTTCAAAATAACAAAAAAGGAAAAGAGCCCCCCAAACAAGGATTGAAAGACTCTTAGCTGGCTGTAGAAAGTGTTTACAAGCTGTGATATTTGCCAAAGGGGGTGTTACTAAGTACTGACCATGCAGGGTGCCCAAACTTTTGCATGCCACTGTATATAGGCTAGAGAAACAAAGGACTGTAGATGCTGGAATCTAGATGCTGGAGGAACTCAGCAGGCCAGGCAGCATCCATGGATGGTGGATCTCCACGGATGCTGCCTGGCCTGCTGAGTTCCTCCAGCATCATCGTGGTTTTCATCACTGTATATCAGTGTACTGTTTAGTCTGTAATGTGGTGGGCTTCAGGTGGGGATTAAGACTTTACACTTCAATGGGTCGGGTGAGTGGGGGGTAGTTGATGAGAATGTGTCATAGAGTTGTACAGCACAGAAGCGGCCCCTCGTCTAACAGCGACCATTGGGACCTTTCTGCCCACCTACACTGATCCCATTTGCCTGTGGTAGGTCTATACCCTTCTGAGTCCTGCCTATTTAAGTACCCCTCAAAATATATCTTAAGTATCGTGATTGTATCTGATTGCACCAACTTCTCTGGCTGCAAGTTCCAGATATCAACCACAGCTGGGGAGAATTAAAAAAGGGATTGACGTAGAGTTCGTGTAAATGGGTGGCTGATGGTTGGTGCAGACTGGATGGGCTGAAGGACCTGTTTCTATGTAGTATCCCTCTGTGTCTCTCTATGAGATTGCCTGATCATCTGTATGCTACTGCTTCTGAGACCCCACTGGATGAAAGTTGGCTGTCCTGCTTCCTACATTGCAGCAGTGACTTCAAGAACAGTTTATTGGTTGGTTTGTGTCATCCTAGGATTTGGAATGACACTATAGAAATTCCATTCTAAGGTGTAAGGAGAGGTTCTCTGGAGGTGTTGGGGTTACCCTGGGCTAGTAGCATCCTGCAACATATAGAAGAGACGTACCCAGCAACCATGCTTCCATCAAAAAACAAACTCCTTCCTGCTGTTGGATTCAACTGTTTTAAGTAGTTTTTTTTAATGTGTATAGTGTTTAATACACCTCAATCTGCTTCCTAGCTTATTGGTTAGTCCATCAGGTGACTATGTGTTTTCTCATTGGTTGGTTTGGCCACAGGTATCTAATAGGTTTCATTATTGGACTATTGTTAGCTAAGGAGTACCTCTTATCTCAGGTATACATTTGGTAATCATTCTCTTACTCTCTTCCCACCCCTCCCCCCCCCCCCCCCAGTCTTTAGTTCCTTCTGCTTCGGTTCATCTCCCAGTAGTAAAGCTAGTCACATGTGCTCTGTGACTGTTTCTTTGTTTTAAACTTTTCCAATAAAACTTTGTGAAACACCATGTTGTTTTCAACTCATTCCTGGACTCCTGAAAGAACCAGCGGATTTGAAAATAACCGGATCCAAGACTACACAGTACCACAATACGTTGCACTGAGAATATTCGAAGATTTAACTGTAAGGTGGAGCAGGGTCAATGGGACAGATGTCTTATTCTTGTTCCTATTTTTTGTGTACTTTGGAATCTGCTTTCGGTTCTGCCCTTAATCCCCCAAGATGAGGAAGTGCAGTCTGGGCAGTATCAGAAACCTTAGCCCTATGCATCTGCATCCAACAGCCATTCAGGCAGGGTACCCTAGCCAGAGCAGCGCCAATCATTGATGGATTTCCTGACCAGAATCTAATTACTGTGAGAAATATCTGGTTTTAGTCATTTTTCTGTTTTTAGTGGATCAGCTCATCCTCCTTGACCCAGTGTGAATGTTGGTTCTCTGTGGAAGATAAACAAGACTTGTTGTAAGTTAGATAGATGCTCACCCATTTCAGAGGATGGAATTCTCGTGCGGGATTTGGGATGAGGTCCATACTTCACTACCTCTGGTAAAAGTCTCTCTTCATGCATCTAGAAATATTCCGCCCATTAACCCTGGTACATGTTAGGAATTTTGTTGATCATAAGCCTCCTAATCATGTATTTTCTGCTATATTCAAGTTAGCCTACTCCACGCCTAACTGTTAACCCTGGTCTCAGTAAACTGATTAATGATGGGTACAACCTATATCACTCTCTATCAGAAATATTATACTATCAGACTATAAATCTTCTCGTCACTGCTTGTGCACAGATCAGATGACCCACCCCACTATTTGACCTCAAACTCCACACAGGAGCTTTGAGTTTTCAAACTAGGTTAATATTCCTGTGCTGTATCTGGGGTGTCCTGCACTGCTTAAGATGTCATGTTTTTGTTAATATTTAGATCACTTCTGCCTACTCAGGTGGGCATATCAGATTCCATGTCACAATACGGAAGAGCACACAAATTCTTGTCAAAGTCTTGGCCAATAGTTACCCCTCAGCCAACAACAATCAAACAGACTGCCTGGTCCTTGTTACATTACTGCCTCTGGGATACTACTACATGCAAATTGCCCGTCCTGCTTCCTATGTTACAGTATTAGCCATCAAGTTGTATGAAATGTTAATCCTCTCTTATGTGCATTGCCTCTGAGAACAGAGCCAGCGAAAAGTTGCCACTAATAGCACGATTTATAGCTATTATTGGTAAATAAATTGTTGCAAAAAGACGGCGGTGGCTGAGATCTATTTTTTGAGTTGTGAAATGTAAATTTAACTTCACAACCACAGTCTTGTTCTCGACTGTACATTGTTAAGTATGGATATCAGTTGCAACTTAAAACACTTTCATTTTTAAAAAATAATTGAGTTGAATAAAAATAATGAAGAGAAATTCATTGATTAGATCTAGACCTTATGCAATAAGGTATTCAAGAATATTGTATTGGCCACTTTGTATCATTCTGAAATTTAGAAGGACGCTATGCAAGTGTACAAGGAGTGGCCTTCTGGAGGTGTTGGGCTTACCTTTCTGCAGTGCACAAAACCATGTTCTTACCGAAAAATAAATGCCTTCCTGCACAGTACCAACTTGCCACATAAGACAGATTGGTATAAACCCACAGCTCTTGAGATCAGTGAAAGTTTTCGTGGAGTTAGCTGCTTCTGAAATGCATCCAGGGCTATTATGGTCGATCTGACAAGCATCTCCATTACTGCATCATCTTAAAACACAAACACCAGATGAATTCTGTAAGTTTGAGTACAGTGATGTTAGTTATGAGTGAAATAAGTATGTGGAGATGTATTAAGTGGAGCCCTATCTTGCCGTGAAAATTTCAGCACGATTGCATGAAGTCTAGATCTACCCCATAAACTTCTCTTCGTTAGTTTTATGGAAATGAAATCTGTAAAGATAGTGTGTTTTCATTTATAGCTAACAATTACATTCAAAGATGTATAGCAGAGAGCCAGATGGAGATTATAAAGTTAAATTAGTATTTTTCAGTTCAAGAATAAATCTAAAGTGCTAGCATCTCAATAAAATAATTTATTTTTCAACAATAATTATAAACGGTGCTACTAGTGCCACTGTTTGTTAGTTCTATGGTTCCAACTCGTGTCTAATTATTGCAAAAAAGAGGCTTATCATCTGACACACTTGGTGGATAATTATGTTATCCCTGTCTGTCTACATTACGTAGCTAAAAATAATGTTTACACTTGCGTAGCTTCCAACCCATGGTGTCACAGCAACAGATGTACAATAAGGGCAATTCATCATAAGTGGGTACAAATGCTTTCATTTTATGGTAAGCAACATTGAGTCAGCTTATCTATGCATCTTTCTAAATGGGCATTTCATCGTAAATTATATAAAAGGAGATTTATTGCAGTTATCAATACCACTTCACTCTCCCTTGTTATTACTTGACCCGGTGTTTAAAGAAAATCAAAGACCTTGTCATTACTCATCGCTGTTTGCAGGATTCTGCAGAATGTAAACCGTCTCCTTTCTATAATACAAATTCAGTGCATTTGAAAGTATTTGTTGGCTGACAGGTGCTGTGTGATGATGGTCTACAAAAATTTACTATAAATGTTAAGATTTCTTTTACTTTATTCCATAATAAATTAGTCCAAGAAAAACTCACCATTAAGTGACTTCTCAGCCATCTTTTATGTTGATGTCCAGTACCACAACCTTCTGAGTTAGTTGGCAGAGAGTCATAGATTCATAGAGAGACGTAGCATGGAAACAGGCCCTCCAGCCCATCATATTCTATGCTGACTGTCAAGTGGCCATCCTACACTAACCCATTTTATTCTCCTCATAGTCCCATCAACCCCACACATTATACTACCCACCTACACACTAGATGCAATTTACAGTGGCCAATTAACCTACTAACTTGTACATTTTTGGGATGTGGGAAGAAACCAGAGCACCCAGGGGAAACCCACGAGGTCTCAGGGAGAACATGCAAACTCCACACAGACAGCACCCAAGGTCAGGGTTGAACCCAGGTCACTGGAAGAGTAAAGCAGTAGCTCTACTAGCTGCATCACAGTGCCACCTGACTATTTAATAAAATGGAGGCCAACTCCTTCCGCACATTTGGGCATTATTTCATCACTATATATTATCTTTATAATGTGGTTTGTCACCCAAATGAAAATGTCTTGAAATATTTCACATATTTGGTTTTGGAGTCCAG
The DNA here is from genome assembly GCF_009764475.1 of Pristis pectinata. Lineage (NCBI taxonomy): Eukaryota > Metazoa > Chordata > Chondrichthyes > Rhinopristiformes > Pristidae > Pristis > Pristis pectinata. Next base: position 32,795,923 of record NC_067422.1, read on the forward strand.
TAAACAGAAAACTACAGAGAAATAAAGCAGAATCATGTTTAGATTTCTTTCTTTTATTCCATAATAAATTAGCCCAAGAAAAACACACCATTAAGTAACTTTGGTAAAGTTTCTGAGGCAGAAATGCTTGTCAGGACCCTGGGAGGATTACCTGACCTTCAAATTGGGTCATGCATTCAGCAGGCAGAGGTGGGGAGAAATTTATATTTGTTATAAATATTGTCGACAGGCTCAGTTTAGTTTCATGTATTTAGATCCATTGACGTCAACAGAATGGTGTGTATATTGGTAAGTACATCTTGGAGCCAGTATTCTGCAGGTTCCTTGTGCTAGCAATTGAGGATGAACATCTCCCCTTCATTTTTTGAAATAGCTGTGAGTCAAGTACTTGAGCCAAAAATCTTCTGACTCAGAGATAAGAGCAGTCAACTGAGTCATGCAGATTTGATTTAAAAATATATAGATTCCATAGCCTATAAGTTTACTCAGATACAAGGTAACATTAACTTGAAAACAAATGATAAATGGACCATTTGCGTCAGATAGTCAGACAAGTATTTTAGAGGAATGATTCTGACCAAAGTTTTCCTGATTACTTGTTGCAAATTTTGTGGAAGTCCAGAAAAGTAGTGGGAATGAGTTAGAATGATTGAAATTGTAGGGAAATCTCAGAAAGATGTAAGAACCACATAATGATGATAATGGGGATCTTTAGTAGACTGGGATTTTTTCCAGTCGACTGGGAAAATATGGCACTAGAAAGGACAACAAGAGAAACAAGTCGCTGAAATATCCACCGGAAAATGTTTAGACATAATAAGGAAGAAAGCAGTGTAGGGTCTAGTTCCTGATAAGAAGTGGGGTAAGCAAATTTGGATTTAAAGTTGAAAACCACATACTCCCAGTATCCTCAGGTTTGGAATTCCAATGGAAATGGACAAAACAAACTACTGAACTGGAAAACTCCTTTCAATGAGTTGAAACTGCATCTGGTCCAGGTGTAGCAGCATCAAAGACTGGCCATTTAGAACAACAAATGACAAAGGCAGGCCTTCAGATGAGAGATAATTAAGTACAAACTAGGACACACTTCCCTGGAGTGTAAAGAAGGACATCCTTACTGGAACTCCCTGGATGACTAATGGTGCAGAGATTAATTTGAATTGAAAACAAGTGTGTGAGATTCATAATGCAAGAGTAAATCATGTACAGAGGAGAAGGAACAAAACAAAATAAGAAGGACAGTGAGAACATATGGAGCATAATTAGTGGGGAAGATAAAAGGGAACACTATAGTCTTTCATAAATATAATATCAAAATGATAGCCTAAAGAAGGGTGAAACAGAATAGGCACCAGAGAAGAAATCCTCCTGTACAGACAGAATGAGTGACTAAGTTGCTGAATGAACATTCCCTATTTTCCTTTACAAAATAAATGGATGATGCCAGTATCGCAGCAGGTCAAAGAGATATTTGACTGAATAGTAATAGATGTGCAAGAGCTACTTAGCAGGTTGACAGCACACAAAAGTAGAAAAACCAACCAGTTCATAGAACATAGAACATTACAGCATAGTACAGGCTCTTCAGCCCACAATGTTGTGCCAACATTATCCTGCTCTAATATCTATCTAACCCTTCCCTCCCACATAGCCCTCCATTTTTCGATCATTCATGTGGCTATCTCTCTTAAATGTCCCTAATGTATTTGCTCCCACAACCTCTGCCAGCAGTGCATTCCATGCACCCACCAGTCTCTGTGTAAAAAACTTACCTCTGACATCCCCCTTATACCTTCCTCTCATCACCTTAAAATTATGCCCCATCAGATAGGATGTACCTTAATTTTCTAAAAATATGTCAGTCTAAGCAATCTTCACATCCTCCTGAGGTGTAGGAGTGGTGTCAGAGGGCTGAAGCTTGGCAAATGTTACCAAGGTAATAATCCATAAAAAATTAATTGTTTCTTGGAAAAGGATGGCTAATCAATGACAGGATGTAGATTTGTGAAAGGCAAATTGTGCTTGACTAACTTGATTAAGTTTATGAAGTTGATAAACTAAGAGAGGGGTTGATGAGGCTAGGATGGTTAATATTACATATATATTGACCAGGGAAACATATTTGACTTAAGTTCCTGAGGATAAAATTATTGCTAAAGAAGAAGCCCATTGGATGAAAGGAGCAATGGATGGGAAATGGACTCAGGGGTGAAAAGCAAAGAGTGGTGGTTAAACAATGATTAGTTTGACTGGGGAGGAGAATCCAGTGACCACTGCTCTCTGACATATATTAATGACCAGGAAAGCAAAGTATAATTTCAAGGTTTGGGGTGACACAGTGGCACAGCTAGTGAAGCTGCCTCACAGCTATGGTAACCTGGATTCAATCCTGACCCAGGTGTTGTCTGTGTGGAGTTTGCATGTTCTCCATGTGACCACATGGATTTCCTTCAGGTGCTCTGGTTCCCCCCCAAAATTCTGGGGGTTGGTGGGTGAATTGGCCACTGCAAATTGCCTCTAGTTTGTAGACAAGTGGACAAATCCAGGGAGCTGGTTGGAATGTGGAGAAAATAAAACAGGATTAATCCAAATGGGTGTTTGATGGTCAGCATGAACCAAGTGGGCCAAATGGCCTGTTTTCATGTTGTATGACTCTATGACATGCCAAAAACATGAAGTTTGGAACAGCAAGGAAGGTAGTAACAGACAAGAAGAAACTGTGGACTGGCAGACACATGCCAGGTCAAGTTTAAAGCAGAGGAGCAAGGTTATGCATTTTGGTAGAAGAGTGAATGTGATTGAAATTGTACAATGTTAATGGGGGTGCAAGAACAGAGAGTCTTGGTGTTTTCAGATACCTTTTAAGGTTGCATTGTGTTGATGAAAAGGTATATGAGATCGTTTGGTTCATAAATAGAGGAATAGAATGAAAAGTTTTGCTGAATACTGGTTTAGCCTGTGAAATAAAAACAAAGACAGCTGGAAACACTCATCTCTGGAGACAGTTACAGAGTTAATACTTCAAGCTAATGGCCTTTCATCGGATTTACTAGAAGAGGCTAAGACTAGCCTCTCATGTCCAATGTCTAATAAAATGTCTAATACTAGAGAGCTTGCATACAAGGTGAGAGGAGGTAAGTCCAAAAGAGGTGTGTTATTTACACAGAGAGTGGCGGGTAACTGGAATGCTCTGCCGGGGTGGTAGTGGAGGCAAATACGATAGAGGCATTTAAGAGGCTCTTAGATAGGCACATGAATGTGCAGAGAATGGAGGGATATGGATTTGCGTAGGGAGAAAGGACTAGTTCAGTGAGGTTTTTAATTATTAGTTTAATTAGTTCAGCACAACATTGTTCCTGTGCTGTATTGTTCTATGTTCTATGTTTTATGTTCAAGGTGACAGAAATAGGAAATTCACAGGAATAGCAGCAGGGATGTTAGTCTTTAGTTACAGACAGAACCCGGAAAATCTACAATTGTATTCTTTTAAGCAAAGAAGGTAAAGGAAAGATTTGATAAAAGTGATCAAAATTATGAGGATTTTTTGGAATAAAGGAAAATAAATTGTTTCCAGTGACTGAAGTATTAGTAACCTGGTTCAAAAGGAGCACTTAAAAGAAATGAAAGAATTGCTGATGTAATAGTTTTTGGCAGGAGTTAGTACTGAACAACAGGGAAAGGAAGACAAGGAAGGAGAAAATTACTGTTCCACCAAACACAGCTGGCTCACTTTAACCACAATGGAATAAGACTAATTGCTGAAAGAAAAGCTCAAAGTTGGACTTTCTCCAATTCCAAATGCTCTGCTTAGTGTGAAAAATATTGCAATTTCATAGAAACTTCAGTAAAGGTGTCAGTTCTTTGTTTTTTCAACATCAGAGTTTCAAATAAACTATATGCCAGCACCAAGTCCCAGTGTGACTTGCTGACATTTAGAGTGGGAGCCACATATCTCCCACTCTGAATATTTTGCCTTCTAAGTTGTGCTTCTAATTGCGATTCTGGCTTCAACTGTCCATATTCTCCTTTGTAGTTGGGGAACTAATGCTGTATAGTGACAGAGTGCATTTGCAATAAGATGTACCAAGTCACGACACAAATATAAACAAGATAGGGAAATGACTCCAAGCTGGGAGATATTGGGGAGGCAGCTAAACCCTGTTTAAAAAGTAGGGTTTTAGGATGATATTTTAGGGAGGGGCTTTCCAAGAATAGACACAATGATGGAGGTGAAAAGACGATAGAGTGTAAAAGAGGTTCTGAAAGATTGTGTTGTGGGTCAAGGGTGGAAGAGGTAGAGTGGTCACAGACTTATATTGATATAGAACCTTTTATGATATCAGGGGATCAATTTTATATCTTCTCAACTGTCATCCAGGCAACCGAATTTTACACCATAAGCAGCCATAAATATCACTGTTGGTGGTCAGATTATCTGTTTTGAGGAATGTTGCTGGAGGGATAATTACTGACCAGGGCATCAGGGAGGACAGCCTTGCTGTTCTTCAAGTAGCATCATGAGATCTTCCTCCAACAAGGAGGGGACACAAGGCCTTGATTTGATGCCTTACCCAAATGTTGCCACTCTGACAGAGCAGCAATGCTGTGTTGAATTGTCACTGTGAGTTACATGCTTTGGAGTTGACTCAGAAGTATGATCGATGAGTTGAGGTAAAACGGTGTTCCCCTACAGGGGATTCAAAGGACACGATGGAAAAAAAATGGGTGCTACGTATGTATTTCGTATCCATATATTTAAATTCACCTATAGATTTAATATAGATGAAAATAAAGGCAGAAGCTTTCTTGAATTTATGGAGGTTTGCAAGGAAGTGGCGTGTAGGCAATAGGGAGAGTGAGGTATACGTGGGTAAATACGCAGATTGGCAACCCAGTATGAGGATGGGAAAACCACATTGTCCTGGAGTACTCTATTCTCCAAAAGGAGCCTTGTACAGGGAATGATGTTAACCTGTACACCCCTGATGTGTAAGTCACATCACAGCATAAGGTTGAGAAATGGATTTTGCAGTCCGATGTGAAGTGATCTGGAAATGGCTTCATTATGGGAAAAAAAAGTATTTTCAATACAAAATATTGAAGATACAGAGTTGTGCAATTGAACTTCTCAGTACAACACTCTTTTTTGACAGGTTTTATGTTATTTGGTGGTAAATAGTAAATGGAGCTGAACTAGCAGCAGAAGATCTGAGCACGTAATCCAGGCTAATAAATTATTGTACAATGGGACTGCTACCCTGTCACCAACCCAATAGTCTGTTTATCCCACTGAGCCAGTTCTGCCAATCAATGACTATCTATGAAATAACTCCATTTCCTTGTCCTAAGGATAAGGTGTTATCGTGGTTATGTTACTAGACCAGCAATCCAAGAGCTGAGATCATTGATCCAGACTTCAAATCCCATCTTGGCATCCAAGAATTTATATTCAGCTTATTAAAGAAACTTGGGACAAAAAGCTGGTATTGTAATGGCATTGATGAAACAACCTGATTATTATAAACTGACCCACTTTAGAGAAGGGATTTTATTGTCCTAGCCCAGTCTGGCCTTTATGTGATCCACACTGTATGAAATGTCGGGGCTTTAGAATGGCTTTCTTTTCAACATGATAAACTTGGGCTCATTGCATTTGAAGAAAGGGACTGTGATCAAACCAATTTATGGATGAGGCTTGGTTTGGCTGCACCCAAATGATAATTTTATAGACCTTTTACAGGGCCTTGAGTTGACTCAGAATTGTAAGTTCTCAGAAATAACAATTAGTTTTCCCAAATAAATGTTTTATTCCCTTAAATTTGTCTATCAATGAAGTTTACAGGTAGTGAGGTGGAACAAGTGTTCAGCACAAAGGGTGGCCAGGTTGCTGATGCTGGAGGTGAGCGATCCAGCCCCCTTGAGGTTGGACAGCGGGGAACTCAGACTGCCACAGAGCGGATGCTGGATGCTGCATCCTTCAACCTCATTGCTACTGCATCTGAAATACTGTGTCCCAGCTGCTTAGCTGGACTATATCCTGGTTGGTTAGGACTGCCCTGAATAAGTAGAGACACCCAACACCACGACTTGAGGGGTCTCAGACCAGATAATGACCTGGATTTTGCTGGGTTCATTTACTCACGGAAGTGCTGGAGTAAATGGAATTCCACACAAACACAGAAGTCCCAAATTTGTTGGTGGATCTCCTTCAGCAAGTTCCCAGCTACACTGCATCACTGAACCCTGCGTGGAGTCCAATGACAGAGCAGGAGCTTGCTGAGATTTCCCAACACTTGGACTCCTTTACCCTGTGCCAGCTTCGACCGGTTGAAGGTTTCACTTATCAGCATTTTTGTTAATACTTGTAAGTATTTTAAAGAGTTATTATGATTTTATGTTAATAATATTTTAAAATGATTATTTATTTTATTTTTAATTATTTTAAATGTTTTAGAATGACAGGGACATTCAAAAAAGTATTGACAGCCTTTGATAAAGATTGGGGGGGGGGGTGCCTTTTCTGCCCAGCCCAGAGGTGATCAGTGAGTGGGGTTCTGCTGGTCCACGCATGTCACCCAATTAACTTTATTCGAGGCCCAGGCAGCACACAGGGATGTCTCATTGGCTCCAGGAGAGTCTTAACCAACAACAGACTTTGTACCTTAGGGGCTGTGGGGAGAGAGAGCAGTGGGTGCAGGCAGCAGAGCTACTGAGTGACACTTGGGCCATGGAGAATATCTGCCAAGCTTCACTGGTTCCTCAACAACTCAATAGACACTTCCTAGTTTAGTTCCAAGCCTGGGCAGTCTAATCTCATTCCCATCTCATTCCTTGGACTCTTCAATATCCCACTCAAAATAAGCCCTTCCCTTCACTCCGTAGAACAGTGTGACAAATCATCCTGCCCGCTGTCATTTCCCAGATCCTAATCTTCACACTACCCCTGCCATCCACTGCCGTTTCTAGGATCCATCTCCCTTTCCTTCACCCAGGATCCCTCTCCCCACTGTGACTCCCAGGATCCCTCTCTCACCATGACTCCCAGGATCCCTCTCCCACTGTCACTCCCGGGATCCCTCTCCCACTGTGACTCCTGGGATCCCTCTCGCACTGTGACTCCCGGGATCCCTCTCCCACTGTGACTCCTAGGTTTCTCTCGCACTGTGACTCCCGGGATCCCTCTCCCACTGTGACTCCTGGGTTTCTCTCCCACTGTGACTCCCGGGATCCCTCTCCCACTGTGACTCCTGGGTTTCTCTCCCACTGTGACTCCCGGGATCCCTCTCACACTGTGACTCCCGGGATCCCTCTCCCACTGTGACTCCTGGGTTTCTCTCCCACCGTGACTCCCGGGATCCCTCTCCCACTGTGACGCCTGGGTTTCTCTCCCACCGTGACTCCCGGGATCCCTCTCCCACTGTCACTCCTGGGTTTCTCTCGCACTGTGACTCCCGGGATCTCTCTCCCACTGTGACTCCCGGGATCCCTCTCCCACTGTGACTCCCGGGATCCCTCTCGCACTGTGACTCCTGGGATCCCTCTCCCACTGTGACTCCTAGGTTTCTCTCGCACTGTGACTCCCGGGATCCCTCTCCCACCGTGACTCCCGGGATCCCTGTCCCACAGTGACTCCCGGGATCCCTCTCCCACTGTGACTCCTAGGTTTCTCTCGCACTGTGACTCCCGGGATCCCTCTCCCACTGTGACTCCCGGGATCCCTCTCCCACTGTGACTCCTGGGTTTCTCTCCCACTGTGACTCCCGGGATCCCTCTCCCACTGTGACTCCTGGGTTTCTCTCCCACCGTGACTCCCGGGATCCCTCTCCCACTGTGACTCCTGGGTTTCTCTCCCACCGTGACTCCCGGGATCCCTCTCGCACTGTGACTCCCGGGATCCCTCTCCCACTGTGACTCCCGGGATCCCTCTCCCAATGTGACTCCCGGGATCCCTCTCGCACTGTGACTCCCGGGATCCCTCTCCCACTGTGACTCCTAGGTTTCTCTCGCACTGTGACTCCCGGGATCCCTCTCCCACTGTGACTCCCGGGATCCCTCTCCCACTGTGACTCCCAGGATCCCTCTCCCACTGTGACTCCTGGGTTTCTCTCCCACTGTGACTCCCAGGATCCCTCTCCCACTGTGACTCCTGGGTTTCTCTCCCACTGTGACTCCCGGGATCCCTCTCCCACTGTGACTCCTGGGTTTCTCTCGCACTGTGACTCCCGGGATCCCTCTCGCACTGTGACTCCCGGGATCCCTCTCCCACCGTGACTCCCGGGATCCCTCTCCCACTGTCACTCCTGGGTTTCTCTCGCACTGTGACTCCCGGGATCCCTCTCCCACTGTGACTCCTGGGATCCCTCTCGCACTGTGACTCCTAGGTTTCTCTCGCACTGTGACTCCCGGGATCCCTCTCCCACCGTGACTCCCGGGATCCCTGTCCCACAGTGACTCCCGGGATCCCTCTCCCACTGTGACTCCTAGGTTTCTCTCGCACTGTGACTCCCGGGATCCCTCTCCCACCGTGACTCCCGGGATCCCTCTCCCACTGCAGTTCCTGGAATCCTTTTCGCTCTCCGACTCCCAGCATTCCCCTCCCTCTGCATCTGCAGATATCTCCATTCCGTGCTGAGACACCTCACTTTGCCACCTGAAAGCCACAACTGCCCCTCACTCCACCCATTTCAAGTGCTGGTAGCACCTCACACTCCCCACTGCCAGCCCCTCCAGTGAGCCAGGGGAGGGAAGTGACTGTGAAGGCTTCAGCGTAGAAGGACAAACACAGTGTTATAGCACAGGCAGGTGATTGAGAGGCCTCATGCATGGGCAGCTAACCATCAGCAATAAATGGCAGCCTTGCAAACAAAGCCCATAACCTAATAAAGAATTAAAAACATTCCTTAATTCCTCCAGTCAACAGAAGGGCAGTAACCTTACAAACAACTGAAGTGAGCTCAGTCTGATACCTCATGGGCATTTGTAATGCCATGGTGCTGTGTGAAGAGCGAGGACATTCCTACTGTTTCTGGCCAACCAGAGCAATTAAATACCGGCTATCCTCTCGACCATCTTTGAGCAGTCCTGTTATGAGCAGCATATTCCTACATACCAAGTCTCACTGCACACCACATTCATTCGTTGTGGGTGGTGGACGTTGAAGTTTCAGAGATACGACAAACTGCAAATCTCTTTGTTACATGTGATATCGGGGTTGCTGCCTCACTTCCATAAAACAGCACTGCAGCTAAAAATCCATAAAATATCCAACTGTGCAAAAATTTCTTTTGAAAAACAAAGCTTTCCTCAAACATTTCCCACGAAAGTGAAACATGGCTAGTCCCAATGTAAAACTTGTTTCAGTTAAACAGCATGTTCCTGTCCAGAGACCTTCAGATGTGTTGTATGCTCTTTAATCCCTTGTTCTCACTGTGCCTTTGATTGTGAGGTGAACTATTTATTCCATGCCTTATTTCATTCTGAATCAGGATTGTTATTAAGTGTATGCTGTTAGCTATAATTTTATTTACATTAATTTACAAAATTATTCAACCCCATTGGTGCTAAAGCATACTTATGATAATACCTTAAGACATTCAAATTGCAATCAAACTTCATGGACTGATTCTTTTCTCGCAAGCAATATTTCTTTCAGTCATGAAATCAGATTTTTAAATATCAATCTCTCTGATGATTCGCTTGATTGTTTTTAAGTTCCGTTGAATATATTTGTTTCTGATCTCATCTTTGTTTCAATAATTCTCTGTCTTTTGCTAATCACCTCCTGCTCCTTAGTAGCACAGTAGACCTCTTGCTGTTAGTAATGAGCTGCTTACCTTGTCTCCCATGGCTTCACACCTGTTTGTTTCGTCCACATTTGCTGTTCATGCTCCATTTCAGTCTCCTTTTACCTTTTCAGAGAGTTGTAGAGGTATACAGTTTTAGCCCACCATCAAGTACCCATCTACACTTATCCCATTTTATTCTCCCCACATTCTCATCAACTCCCCCCAGATTCTACCCTTCACTTTCCAGTCCCAAAAGATCATATTTTTGGGATAGGAAGAACCCCATGTAGTCATTGGGAAAAAATGAAAACTTCACACAGACGGCACTGGAGGTCAGGATTGAACCCACGTCACTGAAGCTATGAAGCAGCAGCTCTACTTAGCTGTGCCATTGTGTGACTATTTCTGCCCTCTGATCTCTTTCCTTGTTATTTTCTGTACTCGTTGCCATCATCTGTTGTTCAATGTTATGGTGGTGGACAGAGGCAAAGTAGGAACAGCACTCCAACCCATTCAGCAGATAGCCCACCCTTCCGTGGGTGAAGTGAGCTAAAGAATAGAGACCATGCCCCTTACTCATTCAATCAATGAAGTAGGAAACCATGACACCTTCAGAGCAAAATGGGGAAAGGGTTAGTGAGGGCCCTCAGAACAAAGTACAACAGGTTGGCACGGTGTAAGAGGAATTGTACACAGGTGGACCACAATATTGCCTAGGATATCCTTATTTACAACTTAATGTACTCACAAGGATGCTGAGCTTTATTCATTCGTGGGACGTAAGGATGAATGGCAAAACCCATGTCTTATTTTACATGAAAATTAAAAAAGAACACCTCTTGGAAGTCTGAAATAAAAACAAAAAAATGCCAGAAACACTCAGCAAGTCACAATGTAGGGTCTATAACAGAAAATATTAACTCTGCTTCCTTTTTCACAGATACTATGTGACCTGCTGAGAGTTTCCGGCATTTCCTGTTTACATTTTTTGACATATCCCTCATTTCTCTGAAGGCATTAGATTTCAACCTTGAGTGTTGGGCTGGAGTCATAAGCTGTCCAACTCAGATGCATGTAGAATGTTTCCTTTCCTGAGGAGTATTATGACATTCTACTGTCTCTCTTTGTCATTTTCTGGCCCCAAGCCCAAGTTCATCGAATTCAATTTCACAGCTTGTTGTGCTGCAATTTTAGCTTCTGGGTTGCCAGTCTAATTCCTTAATCATAGACTATCATTTCCTTTAACAGAAGTAGAACAATTTTCTGAAAAACAAAATGGCTCATTCAGCACTTACTGGGCAAAAAATGAAAGGATTCATTACAAACACAATGCAAGAATCAATCAGGATACACCTGAGCAGAAAAACCAATAGCAATCCTGTCCAAACCTCTCTGCCTATATTTTGAAGGTTGCACTCAGATATCACCTCCCTTAGAACTGAAAAATCACAGATGTCCTGGATTGGTGGTAGAACTTTTGTCATTGCAATTTCCCCAGTCATCTTCCTGCTTCTCACTCCATGGATGACGTCTAACCTCTCTTACATTCGCTGTTTATAGTTCACATATCTATCAGATGTACAGGAGACTGCCAATCTCATTTAGGCTGAATTGTCTTGCTTCTTGACAGAAAAGGTTTTCTTTGTTCCATGTTCTTCCTGCCTTGCATTCACAGTAGATGACAAGCAGTTCCTTGTGGTTCTGTTGAACTCAAGAACACAAGAAAATAGGAGCAGGAGTACTCCACCCAAGCCTGCCCCACTATTTAATATGATCTATGCTGGCCTCAACTCCTTCTGTGCCATATCTCCACACCCCTCTATTCCTCAATCTATCAAATACTTATCCACGTCCACTTTAAGTGCTTGTAATCTTCCACCACCAGCTGGGAGAGAGAATTCTAAAAATATTCATTTGACCTTGAAGAAATATCTCCAGATTCAATTTATATTATCTGTACCTAAACTCCCTGGCCAGTTAAAGAAGAAGCTATCAGATGAGGATTGCAGAATGCAAAGAAGATTAAAAATACAAAGAATTCTGTGCTGAAATAAAGAAAAACTCTGGAAGTACTTTGCATCTGTGGAGAGAGAAACAATGTTAACGTTTCAATTTGATGACCCTTCATCAGAGTAGGAAAATGAACTGAAAATTGAGTTGATGGTAGTGAAATGGGGACCAATGATGTTGTGATCTGGGATGGAGGAATGCCAGCCTGAAAAAGCAATGACGGAGAAGAAAGGTGCCCCAGCATGAAGTGAGAGTGGGAAGACGACAACGTCTTTGACATATATTGGGAAATTCAAGGGTTTACAGTGTTTCTATGATATGGGTCAAGAGGGGATTTATGGAGTATAAAGAAGTGCAGGGGATAGTGAGTTTTGTGTTGACCAATGACAAACTGCTGCCATTTGCTGCTTGTAAGGATGCTTGCAGTTTATAGGAAAAGACCACTTTTACTTTTATGCTAAAATTATCTGGAAAACCATCTAAAATTACACGTCAGATTCTATTCACCACTTCTCCCTCAAACTTCAATTTTAATGTTTCTCCTTATGTGGGTATAGAAAATTTACAAAACAAACGGCTTCCATTCCAAATCCCAAGTCGTGCCTTGTCTTATGGGCTTACAATCATGGCCATTCTTAAGTCATCAGCTTTTTAAGTGGCTTGGACAGCTTTTGTAAATTAGCAAATGTGGTTTAAATCTGATACATTAAGGTTCAATAACTTGACAGCGGGTTCACCATCAGTTTAGGGCCCACTAGCATTCTGATTTACAATTTTGGCAGACTTAAATTGTAAAGCCTCCTTTACCAAATCCTTAGGGGCAGGAAAGAGAACCTTTATAATTGCCCTTGTCTTGTGAAGCACAATTATTTTCCAAAAGATCCAGAGGTGTTCCATTATGAAATTTGTATGGACAATTTCTGGCAATTCTTTGGGAGCAACATTTGAATTTTAACCCACAGACAAACCCACAGGAATGTTTTTTTTTGTTTAAAGTTGTATCCCAAAATGAAAATACACTGATTTTACGCTGGGCCCTAGCTGTAACTTAGTGATCTGGCATTAATTAACTCCTCAGTTAAGATTGAAAATTGATTTATCGCCACACTGTTGTAAAGCTGCTAAATTACTTCTGGACATCAGCAAGTTACATGCTGTTGGAATTCGACTTTCTCACGGGGAAACAATGATTGGTGGAATCCCTGGGGACAGAGACAAACAAAAGCAAGTATGCTTCAAACACCTCATTAAGGATAAGAATGAAAAATTCTGAATTGCTGTGAAATAAAATTCTCCTGTGTGATTAAAAAAGTAATCACACAAAGGCTTGATGAGGTTAAAAGCAGAAGAATCATTTATTTTATAATAAATGCAGGAACATCTGCGGATCTTCCAAAAGTACATTAAAAACACCAGAACGAAAACAGAAAAAGGCTCAATACTCATCTTCGCCCCCTGCAAACCCCCCCCCCACAACTCCCACCCTTGATAATAAGTATAATCATGCATCTATTTTAAGACTTCTTCCTTGCAATTGGGCAGCCCAGCATGTTTTTTTACAGTGGAACATGATGGAAAATTGATCCCTTTTGTGGTAGAATGCAAAGAGAATGCAAATAGATGAGTATGGTGCAGGATGGAAAATTTGGCCAATTACAATGCACATCACATGTTTGTCACTTGAAAAGCACATGGAGTATTGTCAATCCTCATGCAACAGCGTTGGGTCACATTTTTCCACCTCAGACCAGTCCTATTCTACACTCTGCTGCTTGAACACTCTGCAGGCTGGCAGCTAGTTCTGAGGCTTGCTGTCACGAACCACAGTGAGCCTTGGTGAGGCACTCTCCCATTTCTGCAACTATAACCTCACGTTAATGAGGGTAGTGCAGGATGTGCTGAAGAGGCTGGGGTTGCAAAAGAGACATGAGTGGCAGGGTAATTGTGTGTGGATTCCGAGATAAGAGGACTAAAAGGGCTCATCTCTGCAAACTATTCTTCAAGAGTCTTCAGGGAGCCAGACTCCCACCGGAACATGAAGAGCAATGTACCCAGAGACTACATTTTCTGAAGTCCACGAACAACAATGATCTGTGATCTACTGTGGGCAGGTTGCTTGCCATGCAACCACCTTGGACAGGTCTACCCATGGAGGTCAAGGTCACGGCCATGCAACCACCTTGGACAGGTCTACCCATGGAGGTCAAGGTCACTGTAACTCTGAGCTTCCCAACGTCTGGTTCAGTCGAGACAACTGTATTCTCTGACACTCAAGGAGAAAGGACAGTGTCCACTTTTCCCCCAACAGGGGCAATCACGATAAGCATGGCGCGTGGATTTGCGAACATTGCAAACTTCCCAAAAGTTTTGTAGGGGAAAACTGTGCTCATCTTGTTCTTCAATCTACTCGTCAGATCTCGGAGATCTCATGAACTGCAAGGGCTACCACTCACTGTACTATGGTTGACCATATAAAATTTCTCATGGTCAATGGGGTCTTTCTCGGGACTCATTATTCTTAGGCAACCTTTCTTCCCATCACGTCAACGAACCGTACAGATAAACCATACAGCGGACGTGGCAAATGATGCGCATGCCTATCGGTCGATTGCTCCTTGGATCGATGGCGAGAACGCGGCAAGTACACCAGTGCGCGCCTGCAGGTCAACCGCTCGGTAGAGCGATGACGCCCTCCTACGCGCAAAATGTCACTTTTGGCACAGGACTTCGGGGACTCACGTGCTTTTAGGTCTCCGTCGACCTTCTAGTAGATTTCCAACTCAGTTTCTTTATTTTGGTTAACGTGAGTCAGTAAAGACATTTATTATACTGCACAGTTGTTGTTCTTGCTCGGTGCATGCATAAAAGTTTCGGTCACCACACCATCCTGTGGGGTGGCTCTAGGGAGATGGAGAACTATCCCCTCCCTGATAGAAGTTTATAAAATTATGGGAGGTGTCGATAGGGTCGGTAATCAGAGTCTCTTTCCCAGGGTAGACATGTCAACTACTAGAGGCACAGATTTAAAGTGAGAGAGGGGAAATTTAAAGAAGATGTGCAGGGCAAGTTTTTTTTGCACAGAGCGTTGTGGGTGCCTGCTTCAACCACCACTTCCAGGGGTGGTAGTTGAAGCAGATACGATAGTGGCGTTTAAGAGGCACGTGGACAGACACATGGATATGAAGGAATGGAGGGATATGGATCACGTGAAGGCAGATGGGATTCATTTCATTTGGCATCGTGGTTAGCACAATCATTGTGGGCCAAAGGGCCTGTTCCTGTGCTGTACTGTTCTATGTTCTATGTTTTCTATGTTCTATGTTCCTTCCTTGCCTTATGACCCTTCTGCATAAATTGCAGCTGCTTGCCAATATTAGTAAAGTGACTGGACCACCAAGAGTGTAATGGAAAATCCCATAATAATCCCCCAGTATCTGCAAAAGGATAGAGTCATAGAATCACAGAGTCATAGCACTGAAACAGGCCCTTCAGCCCAACTGGTCCATGCCGAGCAAGATGCCCATCTAAGCTAGTCCCATTTGCCCATGTTTGGCCCATAGCCTCCTGAACTTTTCCTATCCATGTACCTGTCAAAGTGCCTTTTAAAAGTTGTTATTTTACCCACCTCAACCACTTCCTCTGGCAGCTCACTCCACCCTCCGCATAAAAATGTTGCCCTTTAAGTTCCTATTAAATCTTTACCCTCGCACCTTAAACCTATGCCCTCTGGTTTTTGATTCCCCAACTTCGGGAAAAAGACTGAATGCATTCACCCTGTCTATGCCCCTCATGATTTTATACACCTCTGTAAGATTACCTCTTAGTCGCCTATGCTTCAAGGAAAAAAGTCCCACTCTGTCCAACCTCTCCCTGTAACTCAGTTCCTTGAGTCCCGGTGACATCTTTGTAAATCTTTTCTGCACTCTTTCTAGTTTAATAACATCTTTCCTACAGCAGGGTGATCAAAACTGAACACAATACTCCAGTGCAGCTTCACCAGTGTCTTATACAACTGCAACATAACCTCCCAACTTCTATACTCAGTACCCTGACTGACGAAGGCCAGCGTGTCAAAAGCCTCCTTCACCATCTTGTCTACCTGTGACTCCACTTTCACTTTCAGCAATGTCCTGCAATGCTTACTAGATGGAGCCTCACAATTCATTATTCCCTCAATCTTGCCAGGACGGGCTGTGCTCTTGCCTGATGCACTTCAGCAGGAGGAGAAGGGAAAGGAAGTGAAGTGTGCACAATAGGTGGACTGGAGGACAGCAGTGAGCCCTGCATGGACTGTTAGGATCAATCTGATTACCCTCAAATTTTCTTGAAGACCCTGCTGCATGAGCTCCAGCCCCAGACAGCAAGGTTATACTTGTGGAGGTGAGGGGCTGCACCTTTACCACGGCCATCAGAGTTAATTTACCAAGGACCCACAGTTAAAAGTCATTGCTGTGATACAACTCCAGCCAACATTACACGCTAATACTCCTGAAAACCAAACCCCTGTTTGTAGCAAAAGGCCTAACAAGATCACATAAGGCTGTGTCTGAGCAGCTGAACAGCCTCAGATGAGGAAATGAATCATGAACAAAAAATGGGACAATTTAGAAACTTAAAACCTTTCAAAGTATTCTCAGCCTCCAGCAGTTAAACTGTGTTGGGGGTTCATAGTAAGTGAAGACCTGTGTTATGCTGACCCTTAACATATGAAAAGGATTCATTATTCTCCTCCACTTCCCACACGTCTGCCCTCACCCCATCCCCTCCACCACCACCCCACGAGCCTCCGCATCCTACAAATCATTCTTCACAACTTCTGCCACCTCCAACGGGATCCCACCGCCAGGCACATCTTTCTCTCCCCCCTCTCTACTTTCCACAGGGATTGCTCTCTCTGCGAGTCCCTTGTCCACTCATCCCTCCCCACTGATGACCTTCCTGGCACTTATGCCTGAAACTGCGCTAAGTGCTACACCTGTCCCTACATCTCCTCTCTCACCACCATTCAGGGCCCTAGACAGTCCTTCCAGGTGAGGCAGCGCTTCACCTGTGAATCCGAGGGTGTCATTTATTGCATCCGATGCTCCCAGTGCGACCTCCTCTACGTCGGTGAGACACGACACAGATCGCTTCGTTGAGCACCTTCGCTTCATCCACCACAACAACCAGGATCTCCCGGTGGCCAGCCACCTTAATTCCACTTCCTATTCCCACACTGACGTGTCTATCCACAGCCTCCTCTACTGCTACGTTGAGGCCAGATGCAGGTTGGAGGAACAACACCTCATATTCCGCCTTGGGAGTCTCCAACCTGACGGCCTCAGCATTGATTTCTCTAACTTCTGGTAACCCCTCCCCTCTTCTCCCCCCTTTCTTCTCCCTCCTTTCACCCCCTCCTTTGTCTTCCTTCATTCCTGTGGCCCCCTCCCCCTTTCTCTTTCCCCTTCACCCACCCTCGTGACCTGCCCATCCCTTCCCCCACCCTCATGACCCCCGCATCCATCCCCCACCTCCTTCCTTTTATTCCATGGTCCACTGCCCTCTCCTACCCGATTCCTTCTCCTTCAGCCCTTTGCCTCTTCTACCTACTACCTCTCAGCTTCTTACATCTCCCCCCTCCCCCACCCACCTACCTTCCCCCTCTCACCTGGACTCACCTATCACCTGCCAGCCTGTGCTCCTCCCCCTTCCCCGACCTTCTTATTCCGCTTCTGCCCTCTTCCTTTCCAATCTCGATGAAGGATCTTGACCTGAAACGTCGACTGTTCATTTCCCTCCATAGATGCTGCCTGGCCTGCTGAGTTCCATCAGCATTTGCTCCAGATTCCAGCATCTGCAAAATCTCTTGTGGATCATTAAAACTACTATGTGGATTCATTATGGAGTTCACTTAACCAGATTCATGAAGGATCCTTAAGCAGTAATTGAAGTGTGAATATCTGAAAAATCAGTACCAGCAATGTAATTGTCAATCACGGAAACAGAAAAGACAGCAGTTGCAAGAATCTGGAGCAAACACAACCAAAATGCTGTAGGAACACAACGGGTCAAGCAGCATCTGTCACCTGAAATGTGGACTGACCATCTCCCTCCACAGATGCTGCCTGACCCACTGACTTCCTCCAGCATTTATTTTTTTGCTAATTGACAATTACCTTGCTCATGGGAGAAATCTGTCGTTGTTTGAATTATAGCTCACTCTGAAGAGCTTGTGCACCTGCCTAGACATACTTTGTGATCACCTGTTGAGGAGCTGACATTAGATCAGGCTGGTAACTGGAGCTGAAAGTAGATGAAGATGGAATTAACAGTCTAAGATTATTTGTAAACAAAAAGCTACAGTAACTTGTACAAGTAGAGTTGAGGCCACTGCTCAGGTCTGAAATGTGCTGGCTTGAGGGGCCATATGACCTACTCCTCCTGTTACAAATGCTCTTATCTGCTGTGATCCAGATCAGAAAAGTGTTATTAAAGACCCATGGCAACACAAAGAAATCCTGCAACACAAGCTATGTGTTCCCTGGAAGCTTCCGATTTTGGCAGAACAACAATCCACTGCTGTTGGAGAATAATTTGTTCCTGGGGCCAATCTCTTTGTTTCTGAAGAAGACCAATCTGCTCCCAGATCACACTGATCTGTACTTGGTTGGTAGCAGGCAGAGCTCTGATTGAAGCAGCCCGAGGAACCTCCACTGAAGCACAGTCTTTCGTTGGTTTCTGACATTGTCTCCTCAGAAACAGAGACTGAGAATCATCAATACTTTATGATGCCATTGTGGAAATAATGCACTCCTGGCTGTGCAAGAGTGGAAGATTGGATTGGATTGGATTCATCCAGGGTCTTTGCCACATCCTTCAATCTGTCAGGCAGGCTGGATTATGCATCAAGAATTTTACTATCCATCTATATCAGCATTCATCTATATCATGGAGATGTAGAGCAGAGCAAAAGCACCTGTACTTTTCTACAATGATCATGATTCAAAACTGTTTCCAAGACCCATTGTTGTGAATAGGCATGGGTTAACCGAGCAGCAATAGATTGCTAGTCCTACAAAGGAACAGCTCAAGACAGCTGATTTGCAATCATCCCTTTTGCATTCCGATTGAGATAAATTTCACTCCCATTTTCTGCAAAAAAAATTTTTAAACATCAGAGGCTAAATAATCAAATAGTCTTCTAACAAAGCTTCATTTTCAAAGCTTTGTTACATGATTCCAATTATCTTTTTTCTCATGATTTCCTCCAATGCATTTGCAATTTGGGATTGTGTTATACTCATGAGGAGAAATAGATTCAGCTTTAATTTAATTTTGATTCCAAAATTCTTTTACACAGAAGTTAAAAGAATCCATGCTGAGTGTAATTGCATGAAGCAGGTGACACATCTTCACTTTAACTTGGGTAACTGCTGGTCTATTATTTTATAACTCTATTCCTTGGAGTATAGTCAGATCAATCATATGCCATCATTTTGACTAAAATATTTAATGATGATAAGTTTTTGGTAGTTTTATGTTCTTATTATGTTCATAATAATAAGGGCTAGACCAATTAGATCAACAGATTCCTAGACATTAAGGCAATCAAAGGGATATGGGATATATTTACCGCATGACAGTCAACCCGATTGTCAGGCTAATTAACAGGCCATCTTCCTATTGGAAAAGCCTGCAGCAGGAGAGTGTAGTGTGCTGTCTCCATAGATTACTTACATTGCTGTTGACTGAGGAGAGTTACAGGAAAAGAGCTACCATCAAAGCAAAAAGAATTCAGGGGGTAAAACAGCATCTGTGGAGGAGAGGGGATGGTCAACTTCTTGAGTCAAGACCCTGCTTTAACAACAAAGCATCCTCTGAGACACACTGAGGTAGCCCAAGGAAAGAACGAAGCTCAGTAATGGTGGCTGGCTCTTATCCATCCTGCACAGTCACTAGCTTCTCTTGTGCTGTGTTGTGCCTGTAGTTACTTTAGTGTTTCCCAAGGCAGATAACAGAGGTAGAGCTACCAACATGTATCCAATTATTAAAGGCAGTCAAGTCTCAACGAATAGCAGTGTCTGGTACAACAATGTATCGGAAGTCGTACCGCATGGTATCCTCAGTTGTTAAAGGTACACACCATCGGGATGATTTATTTGTCATTAAATTTATAAAGAAATTCAGTAAGAAAGAAATAAAGAACCCTTTCCTCAGGTGGGGAAAGCAAAATACAGCATAATCATCAGATTAGAGCAATGCTACACATCAGAGTAACATCATGTTGGAGTTTTTCCACATCAGTTACATCAGAAGAGCACTACAATCAATCAGAAACACA
Source organism: Pristis pectinata (assembly GCF_009764475.1). Lineage (NCBI taxonomy): Eukaryota > Metazoa > Chordata > Chondrichthyes > Rhinopristiformes > Pristidae > Pristis > Pristis pectinata. The sequence goes on from NC_067422.1 coordinate 32,816,041, forward strand.
GTTGGATTTTATTATGTATAAGCATTTTGATAGGGATCATTAAATTTAAAGAAATTATAAATGCTGCAGATATCTAGTTCTTTCCAGTTGTATCCAGTAATAACCAGCATGTCCTCCTTTTTATTACTGAATGTGCAGGACCCTAAAGGACATCAGTAGGAATGCAGATCCCACTGCGTTATCTATCAGAGTGCCATATTTAATTAAATTATTCTGCGAATGGTTCATAACCTCTTAGCAACTATTCTAATGTTAATATAGAATACATCTGATAACCCTGTGTTGTTCACAGTCTGTCTTGAACACAGATATTTGGAAATGCATTATACATTCTCAGCTGGAGTAGAACATTTTTCTGGTTACATCTCAGTAAGAAGGGTGAAAATGGTAAAGAAGTTGTATTTATAAAAAAAATCGGTACTCTGCTCATCACTGTTCCCATATGATTAAGCACACACATAATAAATCCCCCATATATTGCAGATAAATATTTGCACAGCTCCATACACACCCTCAGATTGTTCCAGTCTTTTAAAATGAGTGACATACTGTTACATAGTGGTCACTGTGGCAGTGAAAAGACCTGGCAACCAATTTGTACAGAGTTAGCTGCAGCTCATGGAGATGGAAGGATCATCCTTTTTTCTAGATGTTGATTGAGAGGTAACTATTGAGAGTTCCCCCTGGAAGATTACCTCTGCTGTTTCAGACCCACCTCAAGGGGGCAGACCATGTACAGGGCTACTGGGAGAGTGAGAACGCTGAGAGATAGGGAAGGTGTGGAGGAGACTGCAGGAGAGGGAGAGATAAGGTAAGAAGTGAGTGTACAAATAGGGAGCAGTAACTTCAGCAGACACACACAGGGAGGGAGGGGATGCACATTGAGAAAGGAAATGGTTGCATTCAGCTCTGTGACTGAATAACCTGTTGGTATTGATTGTGCAGGGTAAGACAAGAGGGATCATTTACTTACTGTATTATGGACCAACCAGGACTACAGTACCATGATAGAAATCAGGAGAAGGCTGTGGGGGTGGGAGGGGGAGAGGGATAACATCCAGAGGAATGAATCAACAAGAACTAATCATAGATCAGGTGTGACTTCTTCTAAATGAAATGAGAGATAGAAAAAATGTACAATGAGGCAAAAGAAGGAAAATACCTGTGCATCCAGTTCGAAATAGCCAGGATTGGAAGTGACCTTCAGATCAGCAACAATCTCATTGAATGACAGAGAAGCTCCAGAGATGGACTGGCCTCCACCTGTATGTATAACTATTGAACAAACTGAACATCACAGTGTTTCCTAATGGTGCCGAGGACCTCAGCAAATTCAGGTCATAATCCGACGTGATGAAAGCAAGGAAGGAGGATTGATCTGGAAAAGAGGAGCGGGTCAAGCCCATGTTGGAAGAGAGCACTTCCCTCCATCTTCCCCCAGTGGAGAAGCTGAAAGTGGGCATTCCCAAGAAAGTTTGCCCACCCCGTGCTCTGGGTTGTTTCATTATTTGAAGTAGCTTCATTACGAATGAGGTACAACATTTGTAATCACTAATCCCAAGTTCTCTGAATCCCAGCTTCCTCTTGTATTCTAGAGATGAGATGAGACATCTTTATTAGTCACATGTACATCGCAACACACAGTGAAATGCATCTTTTGCGTTGAGTGTTCTGGAGGCAGCCCGCAAGTGTCGCCACGCTTCCGGCTCCAACATAGCATGCCCACAACTTCCTAACCTGCATGCCTTTGGAATGTGGGAGGAAACCGGAGCACCCAGAGGAAACCCATACAGACACAGGGAAAACATACAAACTCCTTACAGACAGCAGCTGGAATTGAACCTGGGTCACTGGCGCTGTAATAGTGTTACGCTAACCGCTACACTATCATGTTTATCATTGGCAGTGATCCTTTCTTTCTCCATACGAAACAAAAATAAAGTTGTCTTCTCAGTGAAGTATTTTCATTTCCATTTTATGATAGGAAATATTCTGCACCAAAGGCAAAGCGAAGTCTGAAAGCTGTAGCATTCTTTAACTGTCAACCTTTAACTTTCCACTGTGTGTTGTGGTTGGTTTTGTGCTGATGCTCATTTTAATGACAGAACCTTCTCAGTTTCAGATTGAGAGTCAAGTTAACTACATGAGGTGGTGAGAATAAACTGACTTAGAGTGGGAAGAGACGCCTGGCCTGTACAGGAGTCTCACTCTGAAAGGATGGAGGATGGACATAGTCTTTTCCAGCAACCCTATATGTCCAAAGAAAACAATTCTTACTCAGGATATCCTTTGGGATTGAGGATGATTTGCCTGTGCTCCAGTTTTGTGGGTGATGAGGCCAATATGAGACCTTCCGACTCAAGTACATTTGGAGCAGGACGTTGGAAAATGGCAACCAATGCAACCACTATTTCTAATGCTGATCCTTTAGTACTCTGGGATGCACATGATCAAGCCCTGTGGATTTATCATCGTTCAATGCCATTAATTTCTCTAGCACCTTGTTTTAACTAGTACTGATCTCCTTTAATTGTTCCTTTCCATTAGACTCTTAGTTCTTTAGCATTTCTGGGAAGCTGGGAAGTATTTAGTGTCCTTTTCTGAGAAGACAGAACCCAGGCATTTGCTTAATTGCTCTGGAATGTCTTTGTTCCCCATTATAAATTATCCCATTTCTGACTGTAAGAGACTTGCAGAGAAGTGTCCACGGTGCTTCACAGGATGTAATCAGAGAGGAACATGGTAACACAGTTGTAGGGGGACTACAATATGCTCATGCTGGGCTTCTTGCCTGATCTTGTGAGAAGCACAAAGAAAATTACTGCTTTCATTGCAAAAGATTAGGTGAGTTTCTTATATCAATTATAGTCCAGTTCAGTGAAATGGTCTCATCAGCGGCAGGCAAAAGACATAGAAATAGGTTATAGATTAGGTGGTGAGGTAGGGCTCAGGGTAAAGGTATAATTCTTACAGCCTCTGATCTTCCTTTCCCTTTATGCCCTCAAGTCACTGGGTGTGCTTGTCAATTACCCTGAGATGGGTGACAGTGATCCCAGGTGAATTTGAGCCAAATGTCTTCACTTTCTGTGTGGTGTCTCTAATAACATTGGAGATTTGATGGGTAGTTTGTCAGCCACCTCTTTCTCCTGCTGGAGTGAAAAACTTGGGATCTTGATTGAAGGAGGCATCTGTGGGAAATTGACGGAAGCCCAAATGGGAAGGGACAACTGTGGTAGGGGAACAGGAGGTCTACCTTTGGCTCAATCATCTGAACTCATTCGCTTGCAGGAAGAACAGAATGGCAGGCGGCCTCCCAGACAAATAAGAAGGGAGAAAAGTAGACTTGGATCAAAGTGGCATTTTCTTTGTAAAATGCAGAGCCACAGTACTGAAATATTAAAATGCTGATCTCTTTCTGTGTCTGTCCCTTGCCTGGGGCTAAAATTCCAATCACAATAAACAGATTTTTATTCCCTTAAACTAAAATTGAAGGACTAGGAGAGGACATGGTATTAGTTTTATAGTTATTGAGAGTTAATGGAAGTTATATCTTTTAACTCATTCTCCACATGTGGGCATAAGTGGCAAATCCAGCATTAATCACGGGTTGCCTTGAGAAGCTGGTGCTAGGAAGACTGCTTCATTGAGTTAGCGTTTGATTAAATTGAAAGACTTCCCAGGCCATTACAGAAGGCTTTGAGGACTAGACAATGCTGCAGTGGAGCAGTGAATACACCGGAGAAGGCAAGCTCAGCGTTACTGAGTTAGTTGATTTTGTATCAGTCCAACAAGTTCCTGGTCATACATTTAAGCTGAGGAATAAAAGATATAGAAGGGATCTGAGGAAGAATTTGTCCAGATTGGTTGCAATCTGGAATACACTACCTGAGAAGGTGGTGGAGGCAGGTACTTTCACAACATTGAAGAAGCATCTGGGTATGGTAGGATACAGATCGAGTCCTGGTAAGTGGGATTAGTATAGCACTTGATGCTTGCTATGGGTGTTGTCAGCTGAAGGGCTTGTCTCCATGCTACATGGTTCTATGATTCTTAACTCCACTGATACAGGATTTTAATTTCCAGCTGGATCATCAGTTTAGGCCTCTGCATGACTAACTCAATAATATAATCATCAAGCCACATCATCATACTTTATAAACCCTACAGAGTCATAGAATCGTACAGCAAGGAAACAAGGCATTCAGCTCAACTGATCCTCGCTGACCAATGGGCATCCTTCTGTTTTAATCCCATCTCCCAGCACCTGGTCCACAGCCCTCTATGCTTCGGTGTTTTAAGTGCTCACCTGGACACTTCTTACATGTTGTCAGTGACCCAGCTTCAACCACTGTCTCAGGCAGTGCATTCCAGGTACTTATCACTTTCTGGGTGAAGAAGGTCCCCCTCATTTTCTCTTTAAATCTCTTTCCCCTTACCTTAAACCAATGTCCTTTAGTCTTATCCACCTCTGATTTGGGGGAAAGTTTCCTGCAGTCTACCCTGCCTATACCCCTCATAATTTTATATACCTCAGTCATCTGCCCTCTTTTAATCTCCTCTGCTCCAGGGATAAAAGACCCAGCTTCTCCAGTTTCTCCTCATAACTGAACTGCTCCATCCCTGGCAACATGCTGGTGAATCTCCTCTGCATCTTCTCCAGTGCTGTTACATCATTCCTGTTGTGTGGTGACCGGAACTGCATGCAGTACTTCAGCTGAGGTCTGACCAGTGTCTTATAAAGTTGGAGCATAACCTCCCTACTTCTGTATTCACTGCCCCGTCTAGCGAAGGCAAGTATCCCATATGCCTTCCTCACCATGTTGTCTGCTTCTGTTGCCACCTTCAAGGGCTTATGAATTTGTACACCATGGTCCCTCTGTTCCTCAATAATCCCTTAGACATTACCATTCGTGGTGTATATCCCAGCCTTATTAGTGGTCACAAAATGCACCACCTCACATTTGTCTGAATTAAACTCCACCTGCCATTTTCAGCCTACTTCACCAAAATATTGATAACTCTTGCAGCTAAGCATAACGCTTTACAGCGCCAGTGACCCGGGTTCAATTCCTGCCACTGTCCGTAAGGAGTTTGTACGTTCTCCCCCATGTCTGCGTGGGTTTCCTCTGGGTGCTCCGGTTTCCTCCCACATTCCAAAGACATACAGGTTAGGAAGTTGTGGGCATGCTATGTTGGCGCCAGAAGCGTAGCGACACTTGCGGGCTGCCCCCAGAACACTCTATGCAAAAGATGCATTTCACTGTGTGTTTCGATGTACATGTGACTTCTAAAGATCTTATCTTATCTTATCTAAGACTGTCTTCCACACTATTGGCAATCCCACTAATCTCCATGTCATCCACAAATTTTCTGATCTTGCCTTTCACATTCACATCCAAGTCATTCACATATATTACAAATAGCAAAGGTCCCAGCACCGATCCTTATGGGACACCACTAGTCACAGGCCTCCACTTACAAAAGCAACCTTCTACCATCACCCTCTGTCTCCTATTGCCAAGCCAATTTTAGATCTAGTTTGTCACTTGTTCTGGATCCCATGGGCTCTAACCCTTTGAACCGGTCCCTCATGTAGACTCTTGTCAAAGCCTTACGAAAGTTCATGTAAATCACATCTACTTCCCTACCCTCATTGATACACATTGTTATATCTTCAAAGAGTTCAATCAAATTGGTCAGACAGGATCTGCCCTTGACAAAGCCATGTTGGCTGTCTCCGATTAGTCCCTACCTTACCGAGTGATCATTAATCCTCTCCCTCCGAGTTTTTTCCAGTATCTTCCCTACTGCTGATGTTAGGCTCACAGGTCTCCAGTTATCATGCTTTTTCCTGCTGTCCTCCTTGAAAAAATGGATCTCCTTTGCTGCCCTCTGGACATCTGTTACCTCATTGATGTCCAGTGAAGATTTAGGAATCTCAGTCTCCCAGCAATCGCTTCCCTAGCCTCCAGTAACAGCCTGGGATAAATCCCATCCGGCCCTGGGGATTTATCCATTTTTAAGTTTGCCAAGGCATTAAGTACCTCCTCTTTATTTATGGGGCCCTGCAATGGAATTCGACCCACTCGTTCACTGAATTCTCCACCTACAAAGTCTGTTTCCTTTGTGAAAACCAATTAAACTACAGTAATCATAACAACTGTTCCTGTACTCTAATTTTAAAATAACCTGTAAACACTATACTTCCTCATCCACCTTTCAATATACCTGATGGTCATCTAAAGATATATAACAAGATAGAATATCCATGTGTCCCATACATAGCTCAGGAATGAAACATCTGGAAATCTGAAATTTTGCACAAGTTAGGTTTAGCACAAAGATGTGCACTACACTCTTACTTTTGTTAAAGCCTCCATAGGAGGCCCTCCATAGATCAAAAAAAGCCTAATTTTAATTTTCCTCATTGAAAATTGATGACTTTTTTTTCAGGTCTAGTTTTGAGGTGCTAAGGTACTGAATGTTTGGGTGGAACTGACCTAAGTAACTTTGGTCTACCTGAACTTCAAAGAAAAACTGAAAATTTGTGCACTGATTTTCTGCAAGAGACCAGCTATGATTTAAACCAGTTGGATGAATATATCTGAAAGAAGGAACCAAGTTTAGTGAGATACCAAAGAAATGCCTTGAATGCTATTACAGAGGCTGTTACAATGAAATCATTCTTTCTCGATGCTACTCGTGGTATGGGAAAAACTTTTCTTATTGGATTACTTTTGGCTAAAGTTCCTGGCACGGCATTATCAGAATAGCTTCAACTCTTTTGACAAGGGGGAAACTTCACATTTGGCTTTTAAACTTTTAAATTTAACAAATGTGAAGACTCCAACAGGTAACATTGGTCAGGGAACTATGAAGGAAAAATTTCTAAAAGATTGTAAACTTACTTTCTGGGATTAATGTACAATGGCTCAAAAAGCAATCACTGAAGCATTAGATCAATCGTTGCAAGATTTTAGGCACAATAATACATTAATGGGAGGTGTTACTTTGGTGCGAGCAGGAGAATTTTCTGAAATACTACCGGTAATTCCATGAGGTACTAAAGGTGATGAATTGAAAGCCTGTATTAAAACATCATATATTAGGGAAAATTTTAGACAATTACACTTGAAAATGAATATGTGACAGGTAACCCATCTGCAAATTTTGCTTCAAATTTACTCAAATTAGGAAATAGGGAAGTTAGACACAGAAACTCAACAGGAATGATTTAGATGAAAAAATTGGGCTGAATTATTACATCACTTCATGATCTAATGCAAACTGTTTTCCCATATGTCACTTGACACTAGTTTTTGCATATAAAAAAAAGACACAGTTCACGCCATGAATAAAGACCTTCCTTCCAAGCTTCCCAGACAACCTGTACTATATAAGTCTATTGACTCTGTGATAGACACGGATAAGGTTGTACAGCTTTCTGTTAAATTTTTAAACTCTCTGTCACCATCTGGTGTGCCATCGCATATTTTTAAATTAAAGGAAAAAGCTCTAATCATGTGACTCAAGAATTTGGATCCGCCAATACTACGCAACAGCACAAGATTATCAGTTCAAAGGTAGTAACTGAGGCCACAGTAATGACTGGAAATGCTGTTGGGGACATATCTTTATCCTTCAGATAACAATTATCCCCTCTGGTCAATCTTTTCAACTCAAGTGGCTTCAGTTCCCCCTTCAGTTTTGCTATAAGCATTAACAAGGCACAAGCATAATCATTAAAGTTTGTTGGCCTTAATCTTGAAACTCAAATCTTTTCCCATGTTGGTTGCTCCAGAGTTGGAGATACAAATAATCTATACATTTTTACATTGGATTCAATTTGAAGAAATACAGTGTACTCTGAAGCACTTCAACAATGAAATCAAGTTTCAATGGAGATGTATGACAAAACTTTTGTCAGGTATCTCCATGTCACAGTCTGGGAGAAGAGCTCAGGAGCTGAGGTGGAGCACACTTCCAGAGTGTTTTGGTAGAGTACTGCTGCAACATGAGAAAGACAAGGAATGATGGTCATTCAGTCATTTCCTGCCTCCTCCACTCTCTCTTCCAGTGATATGTGAACAGCTCTTGGGTTTCCTTGTCACAAAGGTTGAGGCCAACTATTACAGTTACAACACTGTTATCCACCCAACAATGTGGAATGTTACCTACATATGTCCCATCCACAAAAAAAGGCAGGACAAATCCAATGTAGTTAATCACCATTCCATCAGCCTCCTCTCAATCATCAAGAAAATAATGGAAGGTCCCACCAACACTGCTATCAAGTCGCACTTACTCTTCAATAAGTTTCTCACAGAAGCCCAGTCAAGTGTTGCCAGGACCACTCGGCTCTAGACCTCATTTCAGCCCTGGCCCAAAGAGCTGAATTGCAGAGGTGAGAGAAGATTGACTGCCCTTGACGTCAAGGCAATATTTGACTGGGAGCTTGAAAGAGTGCAGAGAAAATTTACAAGGATGCTACCAGGACTTGAGGACTTGAGTTATAGGGAAAGTTTGAATAGGTTAGGATTTCATTCCCTGGAGCGCAGGAGAATAAGGGGAGATGTTATAAAGGTATACAAAGTTATGAGGGGTAGAGATAGGGTGAATGCATGCAGGCTTTTTCCCCTCAAGTTGGGTGAGACTAGAACTAGAAGTCATAGGTTTAGGGTGAAAGATGAAATATTTATGGGTAATCTGAGGGGAAACTTCTTCACTCAGAGGGTGGTGCAAGTGTGGAACGAGCTGCCAGCAGAAGTGGTAGATGCTGCTTCAATTGTAACATTTAAGAGAAGTTTGGATAGGTACGTGGATGAGGGAGGTATAGAGGGATATGGTCCGGGTGCAGGTAGATGGGACTAGGCTGATCAGGTCAGCATGGACTAGATGGGCCAAAGGGCCTTTTTCTGTGCTGTAGTGCTCTATGACTCTATGGCCCTAAAGTCAATGGGCATCAAGAGGAAAACACTCCAGTGGTTGGAGTTACACTTTGCAGAAAGAAAAAATGGCTGTGGTTGTTAGTCAGTCATCCCAACCACAGGACATCACTGGAGGAGTTCCTCAGAAGCAATGGGCTATCCATCTTCAACTGCTTCTTCAGTGGCCTCCCTTCCATCAGGAGGTCAGAACTGGGGATGCTCACTGCTGATTGCACAATGTTCAATGCCATTCGCAACTCATCAGTAGATGAAGGTGTCCATGCTTGCACACAGCAAGACCCAGGCTAATGTCCAGCCTTGGGCTGATGTCTCACAAAAGAGTCTAACCAGCTTCCGTTGATAATCAATGGCATTACCATCGCTGAATCCTTCACCACCAACATCTGGGAGGTCACCATCTATGAGACGCTCAAATGGCCAGCCATGTAAATATTGTGATTACAAGAACAGGTCAGAGGCTGAGTGTTCTGTGGAGAATGATTCACCTGACACTCGATCTACACATCATGAAGGTGATGGAATACTCTGTACTTGCCTGGATGACCTTCAACAACAGTCCAGAAGCTCATCACCAGCTGGGCCAAGTAGCCTGCTTGATTGGTACTCGATCCACCACTCTAAGTATTAATTCCCTTCACCACTGGCAAAAGGTAGCTGCAGCGTGTACCAATTGCAAAATACACCAGTTATTTGCCCAGGCTACGCTAATAGCACTTCCAAAACCTGTGACCTTTGCCAACAGGAAGGACAAGGGGAACGGGTGCCTGGGGACACCCTCCAAGTTGCAATCCATCCTGAAACATATCCCCGTGCCTCATTGTCACTGGTCTAAATCCTGGAACTCCTTCCTCAACAGCACCTTCATCAGAAAGATTGCAGCAGTTCCTGATGGTGGCTCACCCAAACCTTTATAAGGGCAATTAGTGATGGGCAATAAATTCTGGCCTTGCCAGCAATTCCCACTGCCCAGAAAGTGATTAAAGGAAAAACAAAATAATTAGCAACTGGGTCCTAGACTCAAGGCTCCTTTTGTCCAAATGTACAGCCACATTGCCTGGCTCCCACTCCTGACATTTGAATCATTGTAAAGCTTGTCACATCTACTAATGGTGCCCTGCTTAAACAACAAAATAATGGAATGTCAGCCTGAGCAACTCTGGGAAGTTTGTCTTGAGGGAGAGGGATCTTTTGGCTGTGAGACCCTCCCTCAGGAGTTGATAGCACTAATACAACATTAACCCAATGGAGAAACAGCATAAGGATCCCAGATGGGATGGGCTTACCCACTTCTATATCAGAATGCAAGAGAAAATGTGTTGGTATAAATGTAGCACCTCACAAATTGTTTGAGTCTTGCCAGATCACTGGAAGTCTGACCACTTCACTTTTATCAGTTGTTGGAATATTCTTTGGTCCCTGTGCTGTACCAAAAGACATGTTCTCACTATTATTGAGATTATACTTCAACTTCCCATTGGCAACAATATTAAGATCTGGACATCTGTGCCCTGCAGGTTTATATAATAGTTGATTTATAAATAATGTACGATATAGTGTTGGCAATCACAAAAGAAATTATACTAAGTTAGGGAATAATGCAGTTTCAGGGTTTTCGTAATATTCATTAATCTCTCAGATTTCCTTCCTGTGAAATCATTGGACCAAGACAATTGAATTGCTTGTCCAGTCCACTGCCAGCCATCCTTCATCTTTTTTTTTTAACTGTAACTTGCCCTCTACATAGAACAGGCACAGAGTACCGTTATAAGAGAAGTGCTTATAGCTTCTTTTGATTTTCTGCCACAGCTTTAGTAAATGGAAACAAATGTTGGCATTTACACAACTTCATTCTTGTTTTGAAGATGACTCAAAGTGTGACATTGGTTGGCAAAAAGAGTAGAGAAAATTCCACTGATATTCCTTAGAATGGAGCTATGCAATGTATGGCTCCCATCTCAGAGGGTAAATGGCAAACAGGCTAAAGCATTTCATACAAAGGACAGCACCTTGGACAGCGCCCATGGTATTGTATGAGTTACCAGTCTCGAGTCTTTGCTGTGGGATTTGGGGGGGATTCCGACCAAGCAAGGCTCGATCCATAACTCATTATAAGATCTCACGATTGTGATTCTTTCCAAGGTAGAGGGGGTACATTTACAACACTTAAAAGACATTTGGACAGGTACATGGAAAGGGAAGGTTTAGAAGGATATGGACCAAACGCAAGCAGATGAGACTAACTTGTCAGCACAGATGAATTGAGCCAAAAGGCCTGTTTCACGAAACACACATGGAAATGTTAATGCCATTCCCCTACTGTTTCCAACAGAATGATCCTGGGTAATGAGTAGAATGTTGACAAAAATTCTATCTCCGAAGATATCTCAGGGATAATGTTGCCATGACAGATATTTCAAATCACAACAGGATTATTGTATGAACCAGTCCATCCAATGGGATAAACCCCTGTCTGTCTTGGTGTTTGTATAGTATCCCAAGTTAGTTCCTCATGTCAACAGCTCACAATTGAAATTCCCTGCAACCAGCAACGATGCCAGAGAGGTCAGATGACAACCAGTGTGAGTAATGAGGAACGATCACGTCGGCACAGTACTCATGTTGAGGTTGTATAGACAGGCAGGATAGAATATGCTTCACCTGAACCAGGAGAATTTGGTTTCTGAAATAGAAGGTTCTCCATTCCTCAGAATTAATATCCTTCACACCGGTGAGCACAAAATACACAAAAAAGTAATTAAGAAAGTAATTAGATTTGCACACAGGAGTTCTGATAGACTCTCAGCATGTTTTAATGTAATCATACAGCTACAGAAGATCATGAAAAAATTTAAGGTTGAAGTGGAGCCTTCAGAAGTAAAAATTAAATGCATGTTTCTTTGAATTGCCTTGTCCTGTTAAACTGCCGGACAGGTGACAAAGAGCACATCTTCTAATGCATGATCAAGTCAAGTCGAGTTTATTGTCATATGTACAAGTACAGTGAGGTACAGGTACAATAAAAAGCTTGCAGCAGCATCACAGGCACGTAGGTTCAGACAACAACATACAGAACATAAGTTGTACCTGAATTATACATGTATTACACAGGACAGTGAAAAAAAAAGACTCTGCAAAACAAGACATTAGTGCAAAAGAAAAACACAGAGACAAGTCCATGATACCTTGCTCACTTCTTGTCTCCAACCTCTCTCACTCTCCTCCCACACCTCATGTAGTCAATCTGCACAGCACTCTTTTTTTAGACCATTCTCAATGTATTGAAATCATGAAGTACCACTGCAGACTCTTAGCAAACTCATCCTTTCACAAACCCTCCAGATTTTCCAGAAATCACAAATTCTTGAGATTTTCCAGTCTTCCCCTCTGACAGGTTTATCGGTTTTTAAGCACCAGCTGGGCTCACAATGACCACTCCCTGATCTTCCTCATCTCCTACATTCCTGTTTACACACTCAGCCTCACCTTGTGTCCTGGGTGATTGCTCAAATTCACCAATGCAAGAAAATGTTATATTCAGTACTAATAAGAAGTCATTAGTTTGGTCAGAGTGTTTCTCATTCCAGAGCTACAGCATTTTTAGAAGAATTTTAGGTGATCTTCTCAGATGGCCCCTTGGGATCAAGGATAGAACATAGAACATGGAACAGTACAGCACAGGAACAGTCCTTTCAGCCCACGATGTCTATGCTGAACGTGATGCTGAATTAAACTAAATCTCTTCCACCTGTACATGATCCATATGCCTCCATTCCCTGCATATTCATGTGTCTATGTAACTCTTAAACACCACTATCACATCTGCTTCCACCCACCACCCTGGCAGCATATTTCAGACACCTACCACACTCTGTATCAAAAACTGGCCCCACACACATCTCCTTTAAGCTTTCCCCCTCTCACCTGAAATGCATGTCCTCTGGGTGCTCCAGTTTCCTCCCCCATCCCAAGAATGTGTGGGTTTGAAGGTTAACTGGGCACTGTGAGCTGCCTTGCTTGTGTAAATGAGTGTTAGAATTCGGGTGGGGGGGGGGGTAGTTGTAAGGAATGTGCATAAAATGGTTTAATGCAGAAATAGTGTAAATGGGTGTTTGATGGTTGACATAACTCAACGGGCCAAAGGGCCTCTTTCCATGTTGTATGCTCACAATGACTCTTGTCTTCCAACAGAGTTGGACAGATTTCCTTTGGTGCAACGGTGCCAATGTTTAACCAAGTCTTTTTCCCAATTTGGTTGGAGTGCCAGATATTGTTTTTAGCTCCCCAAAGGTAGTAATGATTAATGAAGTGCAACAGGACAAACCCAACTGGGAAACACCCAAGGTTTCAATATTTCCCTGAACACAGCTTTTCTCTTAATGGAAGTTAACAGCTGCTGTTACTGTAGTGGAACAGACAGAGGCTTTTCTAATTAGTAAATGGTAAATTATTTTGTTATCTCACGTGCCGAGATACAGTGAAAAACTTTGTTTCGCATGCCATCCATATAGATCATTTCATCACAACAGTACATTGAGGTACTACAAGGGAAAAGTAATAACAATGCAGAATATAGTGTTACAGTTTCAGAGAAGATGCAGTGCAGGCAGACAATAAGGTGCAAGGCCACCCAATTAGTTTAATGTACATCGATCCAAATAATCTGGTGTTCAGAGATAGAACACACCTTCCTTGAAATGCTCAGTAACTAATCGTCTGTTGAAATGGGACAGAGATGATGCCTCCTTTTTATAATTGCATGTCCATTCAAAATAAATAGTAGAGGCAAGTGCAATAATAAATGCCTAGAATTTCCAATGGCAAGCAAGCTGGTTGCACTTGCTCTGTGCGAATCTGTTGGGTCTGCACATACCCTGTTCATATCTTCATCCACAAAGTTGTCCCTAATATGGGCAGTTCAGTTTATAAAAGACATTAGGGCCTTAACAAGCCCTGCCCAGAAAAAAGCTTCTCACAGCTGGTTAGGCCGGCTGTCAAAGCTGCCAAAAGAATTCTGATTATCTCTGACTTTCACCAACACTCAAAAAATACAAAGCTTGGTAACACCATTACCAAAAAAATCATCTTTATTAAAGAAAATAAAAATTGAAATACGCAAAATATTAGAAAACACAAAAATAATGACCTATATTTGTTAACTCAGTGTTAATTTCTGAAACCTTTCCCCTTCCCTACCATCGCTCTCCATTCAGATGAATGAACTTGTCGTAGGGCTGATGAGGCAGGTTTCCTGGGCTGATAATTGGGAAACTTAGGGAAGTTGGTGCCCTGCCACAGAATTCCACATGAGAACTCCTCAACAAGCACCTCTTAGGAAATTTGGGACTCGCACTGATACACACTGATGTGCCAGCTTTCCTGCTATTTAGATAGAGAGATCTGACGGTACCATTTGGAACTGTTCCATTCCAGAGCTCCTCCCCCTCACCAATGTGAGGAATCTTTGAGGTATCTTTGCAACCTATGACTGGATTCACCAACAAACACCATATAAAGACCAGTTCCTTTTCATCAATCCAAGCCCACTTCACATTTCCATTTCAATTCACATGGGACTTTTGCACCTGATAGCGACTTACAGGATTGGTTCCATTCTAAGCCCAAATGTTCAAGGTGAAGGGCCAGTCTCTAGTTCACTGCATCAGACTGTTGACCCACACCACACCCCTTCCACCTCCAATCATTTGTAAAGCCCAAATCACATGCAAACCAGACACAAAAGAAAAGTGCTTAATTTATGTGGTGTTAGAGAACGTGCACTTTAATATTTTCATATGAGTAAATATTTGACTGTTCTTTATTTTGAAAAGGATATTTCCTGCTGAATGCCAAGAGAATTAACTGCTCAGTTGTGAAATACTAAGAGTGTGGGCGAGCAAAGCGATTTGGCTGTACAGGAGCACGGATTATTGAAAAATAAATACACAGATACAAGAAAAACAATCAAAATATCAAACGGAAGCTTGGCTTTGAGTGCAAGGGATTTGGAAGATCCGAGTGAGGAGGTTGTGCAGGAACTGCACAAAGCCTTGGTCATATCCCTTATGGAGTACTTCAGAGCTGGGCACTGAACCCTGGAAAGATGTACAGAGCCTTTTGAGCTACAGTGTAGATTCACCATCGTGTGATGCCAGAGTCTGAATGTAGAAGATTAATGGGTGAAGGAATCAAAGCATTTAAATTGAAGGAAGTATTAGACTCATAGAGCAATATAGCACAGTTACAGGCCCTTTGGCCCAACAAGTCCATGCTGACCATAGTGCCCACCCAGCTAGTCCCAATTTCCTGCATTCGGCCCATATCCCTCTAAGCCCCGCACCTCCATGTACCTATCCGAGTGCTTGTACCTGCCTCAACCACTTCCTCTAGCAGCATGTTCCAGATACTCACCACCCTCTGCGTGAAAAGTTGCCCCTCAGGTCCCTTTTAAGTCTTTCCCCTCTCACCCTAATTCTATGCCCCCAAGTTTTGGACTTCCCTACCCTGAAGAAAAGACTGTTACCATCCACTTGATCTATGCTGCTCATAATTTTAAACACTTCTATAAGGTTTCCCATCATTCTACTATGTTCCAAGGAGTAAAGACATAGCCTGGCCAACCTCTCCCTATAACTCAGGCCCTCTAATCCTGGCAATATCTTCATAAATCTTTTCTGCAATCTTTTCCAGTTTAACCACGTTTCCGATAACAGGGTGGGGTGACCAAAACTGTACACAGTACTCAAAGTGTGGCCTCACCAATAACTTATACAATGGCAAGATAATGTCCCAACTCCTATATTCAATGTCCTGACTGATGAAGGCCAGCGTGCTGAACACCTTCTTCACCACCCTGTCAATCTATGGTACTGCTTTTTCAATGAACTATGCACTTGTACTCCTAGGTCCCTCTGTTCCATTACACTCCCTGGTGCCCTACCATTCATAGTATAAGTCCTACATGGTTTGACTTTCCAAAATGCATCACCTCACACGTATCTGTATTGAAATCCATTTGCCACTCCTCAGCCCACTTCTCCAACTTATTGAGGTCCCCCTGTAATCAACTATAACCTTCTTCACTATAAACAACACCGCTTCATTTTGTGTCACCCACATACTTACAGATCAAGCCTTGTGCATTCGTCTCCAAATCATTTATATAAGTAACGAATAACAAGGGTCCCAACACCGACCCCTGTGGCACACCACTAGTCGCTGGCCTCCATTCCGAGAAACAACCTTTAACCATCACCCTCTGCGTCCTACCTCTGAGCCAATTTTGAATCCACCTAACTAGTTCTCTCTGGATTCCATGGGACCTAACCTTCCAGACCAGCCTACCTTGTCGAAGGCCTTGCTAACATCCAGATAGACAACATCCACTTCCCTACCTTATCTACCTTTTTGGTTACTTCTTCAAAAAACTCTAAAGAATTCATGAAGCACGACTTTCCATGCACAAAACCATCCTGACTCCTCCTAATCAGACTCTATCTATCCAAATGCTGGTAGATCCCGTCCCTCAGAATTCCTTCCAGTAACTTCCTCACTAATGATGCCAGGCTGACCAACCTGTAGTTCCCTGGCTTGTCCTTGCTATCTTCTCAAACAACGGAACAACATTAGCCGCCTTCCAGTCTTCGGGAACCTCACCAGTGGCTAACGATAAAGCAAATATCTCCACAAGGGCCTCCGCAATTTCTTCTCTAGCCTCCCACCAAGTCCGAGGATGCACTCAGTCAGGCACTGGGGATTTATCCACCTTAATGCACTGTAAGGATGCAAATACCTCCTCCCTGGTAATACAGATGTCCTTCAACAACACTTGTTTTCCTTATCTCTTGAGCAACCTTAATTTTCTCCTTAGTCAAAACCGAGGAGAAATATTCATTAAAAATCCCACCCATCTCCCCCAGCTCAAGATGTAGGCTGCCCTGCTGATTTCTAAGGGGACCTACTCTCTCCCTAGCCAACCTTTTACTCTTAATATAGCTATAGAACCTCTTGGGATTTTCCTTAACCCTATCTGCCAGATCCATCTCATACCCTCTCTTTGCCCTCCTGATTTCCCTCAAATGTATTCTTAATCTTTTTATAGGGATTCACTCATTCCCAAGGATTCCATAGGATAAGCAAACTATTTCCACTAATGTGGAAATCCAATATAATGTATGTCTAACTTATGTATAACTTCCGTGTGTTGTTATCTGAATCAATATGCCTGTGATGCTGCTGCAAGCAAGTGTCTTATTATACCTTTACCTCACCGCACTTGAGCATATGACAATAAGTTCAACATAACTTGATTTGAATACTTCATCCAAACCCAAAAATCTAGCCAGCAACCCATCCCCATGCATTCTGTCTGCTTCACCCCTTCATTATCTGCCTCTCTTGCCCACCACTGAATCACCCAT
This sequence comes from Pristis pectinata, assembly GCF_009764475.1. Classification (NCBI taxonomy): domain Eukaryota; kingdom Metazoa; phylum Chordata; class Chondrichthyes; order Rhinopristiformes; family Pristidae; genus Pristis; species Pristis pectinata. The sequence goes on from NC_067422.1 coordinate 32,833,406, forward strand.
AGGTGTTTGGGACCTTCCCTCGACAGGAATCTCCCACTGCAATCACAACCTCCTCCAACCTCCCCCCACCCATAACCTGTACATCCTTACCCCACCCTTCTTACCAACCCTTGCGAGTTCACCTTGCACGGAGCATGCCACAAGGCCAAAACCCAAACCTTACTTTGGATTAGGGGTGGGAAAAAATACGATGATGGACTGAATGGGGTTTTTGTCTCCTTGACTTTCTGATGTCCAGCTTTAGTTACACCACTGAATATAAAAGAACAGTGAATCTGCCCTGCTGCTGGAACTGACGCAACACAGTTGTTAAATGCATGAGTTCATTCTGGACAAATCAAGTACCAAAAGGGAATTCTCTGGCACAGATTCTGGACTCATCAGACTCTGTTTATTTGGTGTCCATTTTGTTGCTGCTCTCTTTAACTGTTCATATGGTGGTGTGATTTCCTGAGTAAAGCCCGCAATGCAAACATAAAATGCAAACATTCCTGCCGCCACTGACATCCTCCCACGCAGATGTTTTCACTTTATTTACTTCACCCAGTGCCTGGTTACATGGAGAAAATAACAGAAAGAATCATGCATCAAAATAAAGGCACAAGAAACAGAACTGTGCAGAATCTGGGGTGAAACAGAGGAAAGCAGAGGTCAAGCAAAGACTATTTAGTTGGCCAGTCGCCCTGTGCTTATTCTCTGCTCACCCACCCCATTGTCTTATGTCTGCATCATTTACCAGCCTCGCTTATATTGCTTCCTATCACTTCATTTCTACCTTCGTCACTCATTCTGAATCTACTCTGTTAGTCCTTTTCTCAAAGCATCATCTGAGGAGAATGGTACCTTTCAGAAACTGAAAGTCCTCCCAACCTGTTCAGATTTTCCCAAACTACTTATGCTAACTTTTCTGGGAACAGAACCATGCATTACTGGTATTGGTTTATTATTGTCACTTGTACCGAGGTACAGTGAAAAACTTGTCTTGCATACCGATCGTACAGGTCAATTCATTACACAGTGCAGTTACATTGAGTTAGTAGAGTGCATTGAGGTAGTACAGGTAAAAACAATAACAGTAAAGTGTCACAGGAATTAACTATCCACGTATATCCCAATCTAAAACCAAGCTGTTGTACTCTCTCCTCAAAGCTTCCTCAAATTCAGTTCTGATGTGAAATGGGTTAAATGTTATGGAATGGTTGCACAGGTTAGATGTGCATTCTCCTGAGTATCAAGAATGAGGGTTGATGTAACTTAAGTCTTTAAAATAATAATTACCGGTACAGGGAAACCATTTTTGGTCTGTGGGTGTCCTGGAGCCTTAATCCTGTAATCAGAGCAAAGTCATTCACTTCTCTACAGCAGAGTTGGAGGGAATCTGGAATAGAGTCACAGGGAGATACAGCACAGAAGCAGGCCCTTCGACCCACCGAATCTGCACAGACCACCAACTATCCATTTACACTAATCCCACACTCATCCCATTTTCTTTTATTGTCCAACATTCCCATCAATGTCCCCTAGATTCTGGCACTCACCAGGGGCAATATCCAAAGGCCACTTAACCTACCAGCCCTATAATACTCCACCATAAATCTGGTGGGGATTCAACTGAAGCAGAAACTAATGGACCCACTTGCTATACTCCCTCCCCCCACCTCCTCCCCCCCATGTTCCCCATTCCCCCAAAGCCCCAATTCTGCTTCCACTGGGTCTGGGTGGCTGATCTCGGCAGCTCAAACCCCGTGCTGGGTGATGGAGTACTGAGTGGCAGTTAGCACTGTCAAAGCTTTCAAAGTTATCCCCCTTACAAATGACTCGAACATCTAATGCACTTTAAATAAAATAAATAATTAAACCCTTAAAAAGATGAAATAAATCAAAACACTTAGAATAATAATTTTTAAAAAATTAAAAACGTAACCTATCTTGTCCTTACCTGCATTGATGCCGTGCAGTCCCCAGTTAGATGAATGGGCTTATGGATAGTGCAACTGGTCTAACCTGGCACAGGATTTGAGGTCTGTGGCTGGGGAATCTCAGCAAGCTTCTGCTCTACCAGTGAACCCCAGTGGTGAGATGCATCTGACTAGTGGAATAGGTTCAGAACATGCGTCTTCATGTGGGAGTGCTGACTCTCACCGACCATTAGATTTTTGTTATACATTTCTTTGCAGGTTATGATTCCAAGCAAAATAAATGAAATTAAAATGCCAATTGATTATGATCAAATTGAGCGACAGAACAGGAACAAGGGGATGCAGAGACGGCTCTTGTTCCTATGTTGACATATCTATTTATTCCTCAATGAACAAATACAGTGGGCCCTGCTTCAACTAACCCACACAGTAAATCACTTCATCCTCCAAACCTCCCTTATCACTTTCTCATTGACAGTTTGAAATGCTGTCACCAACTCCCCCAACCAGCAGAAACAGATGTTCACTATTTACACTATCAAACTCCATCATAGTTTCAAACACATAGATTAACTGGAGACACAAGAGGCTTCATAAAATGGAGACACAGGAGGCTATAGTTTTTTTGCACATCGATTAACTGTCCTCTTGACATTCTTTCTCCTGGAGGAAATAGTCCCTGCTCCTCTGTTCAACAGGTATGGGTTCTCCTCCATGTCAGTACCTTGGAGAGTCAAAGTAGAACGTACTATGGCTTTAATGTCTCCCTCACAATGGGGTGTGCTATACTGTAAATTTATCAGCATTTGTCTTCTATAAAGCCCCAAGAGCCGTTGACCTTGTTATGGCTTCTTTCTTTCATTACCCGTGCTTTCAAGGATTGGAACACCAGAGGGCACAGCCTCAGAATAGAAGGATGTCCCTTTAGAACTGAGATGAGGAAGAATTTCTTCAGCCAGATGGTGGTGAATCTGTGGAGTTCATTGCGACAGAGGGTTGTGGAGGCCAAGTCATTGGGTATATTTAAGGGGGAGGTTGATAGCTTCTTGATTAGTAAGGGCATAGAAGGTTACAGGGAGAAGGCAGGAGAATGGAGTTAGGAGGCAAAAATAAATCAGCCGTGATCGAATGGCAAAGCAGATGGGCCGAATGGCCTAATTCTGCTCCTATGTCTTATGGTTTTGTGATCTTATGGTCTAACACCTTCCTCCCCTAATTCTGCCATGTCTTTCCCAATTCCTCATTCCTTGCTTTTCCAAAATGCATTCTCTCACATGCTGCCATTAAATTGTATTTTCCACCAGTTTGCTCTTGATTCTTGCCTTATGTCTTCCTAGTCTATTTACAGTGCTCATTACTTATCAAACTTTATCATTTTGTTTCATCAGCACATCTGGATAATTACTCCCTTTGCCCTAACACTAAAGTGATGGTCAACATAAAATCTGAAACATTTCCTTGCACACCATGTTTCCAGCTGTGTGCCTTCATAAGGAAACATTTTAGCAATTGGATTCGGTTTGATCAGCATACAAATCAGATATCATGCCTCTCTTGATTTAATGCAGCATCACCTGCTATATGGCTACATAAAGGATTTCTACCATTATTTAGCACTGGGGAAAAATACATGAGTGTGAACATCAAAGAGTGAAAAAGAAACTACATTTATCACCATGAACACACTCAGAACCAGAGTCATTGCACCAGTAGGTTTAGTCCATACCTTACTCAAGAGTTCATGCGAAGTGAGAAATTCCCATTCCCATACCTCGTGACAAGCTCCTAATAATTTAACCTTCCAGCTAGATCCAGACCCTATGATCAAATGCTGTGTCCTCAATGCAATAAAGGCAGTGGCATGGATGCCTTTCTTGTTATATTTCTGGTGACTGCAGTCGACTGCAATGCTTTGTACTTTTGTTGGCATTGTTTAAATGGCTGAATCAATCAAAGGACAACTGCCCTCTGCTGTCACACACACCCTGTCCAATTCAGCTGAGAGAGGAGAAAAATCCAGACTAAAAGCAGGAGACTTTTCAGCTGTGCCCTTGACATTTTAGTGGAGATGATATCTGTTCGTCATCAAGATGTGAATACTTAGGAGGAAGGTTTCATGCATGTACAAGCAGAATAAAGCCTCGTGACTAATAATCAAGCCTCCTGATGTTTGATTAATGCAGAAACAAATACCATTGTTTGTAGAGAGGCATTAATACAGCAACTATCCACATCTCTATTCCATACACAACAAGCTACTCTGAAATTCATGGGCTGGTGTATAAGAAAATTCAGCAGCCATGCTGCACAGCAAAATCTCACGCAGCTTTGTGAGGCAAATGACCAATTCCTTGCTGGTCTTTTATTGAAGAATGATGTTGAGAAGGGAGTGTGTTCACCTTCAGGTTAGGCTACGATTTCCTTTAATGCCCAGGTGGGGACTAGAGCAGCCAATTACATCAATGCTTCAGTTTAAAGATTGCAGCGTCAGCATTGCAACATTCATGCAATGCTGCATGAGACCAACGACCAGGATAAGGCACATTAAATTCTGACAAAAATTTTGGATGCAAGTGATCTTAATTGATCAAACTGCCACAAATAGGAAGCACACTCAAATATGTGCACAGACACACATATATACCCACACAAACCCACGTGCGCATGCACAAACTCGTGCATATGTGCACGCACACATACATATACACAGACACATACACAGATGCACACACGCGCAGACACACACGCACATACACAGATGTACACACACGCACATACACACAGACACGTACACACACACACACACAGACATACATACACACACACACAGACACACACACACATGGACACACATATACAGACACACACAGGCACATACACACATATAAAACAACAGACATAGTTGCTAGAAAAGCAAAATACTGCAGACTAGAAACCTGAAATAAAAACTGAAAATGTTCAAAATGCATGAAAGGTCAAGCAGCATCTGTGGTGAAGGAAACACGGTTAATGTTTCAGGTTGACAACTTTTCATCAGAACTGTTGGAGACAAAACAAGTTCGAAGATGCAAAGAAATGTGTGAGGATGGAGGTGCAGTGGATTGAGGATGGAGAGAACAAACTGTCAGGTCAATGAAAGTGTGGCAGGCAGCAAAGATTAACTGACAAAAGGGGTGATATTGCAAGGTGGTATTAAGACAAGGAAGGGATCAATAGGTCAGTCTAGAGAAGCTGTAAGTACAGAATAATTATCTCAAATTACTGAAGACAGTGAAGAGATTACTAGAAATCTGTGATTAAAATACTGGAAATGTTGCACATCTGAAAGTGTTGAGTGCTTGGTTGAGTCTGGAAGGCCATGGTGTGCCAGGGAGCACCATGAGCTGCTGTTCCTTGAGCTCATGTTGAAGCTCAGATCACACCTACGGACTGAATGGAGGTGGAGGAGTGTAGGTATAAAATATATGTGGCTCCACAGATGCACTTCCTAGAATATAAATTGAAGTACATTTAAGTATTTTTGACTGTTTTTCACTCTGGGATGAAGATCCTATTTTACAGGTTCTTTATTTTACATTTGAAAGGTATCGTAATTTAGTTTCATTTCATCTTTTATCCCTTGTCATGTAACTACTGTAAGACAGTATCCAACACTAATTTGTGCCATGGTACTGATTGATGCCTTGCAGAACTGCCACTCACTGAATCATGCACATCCCGTACAGTGCGGATCGATGATCCATGACTTTCACAGATTCTAGCATCTAGCTTTCTTTTGCTTCAACAGTTCCACCTACAGTAAATGTGTGTGACCTGCAAGCATTAAATTGAGGTGAATTCCAATTGAAATACACGTAGGAACAGGAGAAAAAGCTGCAGGAACAGGCTACTTGACCCCTTGTGCCTGCTCCACTGTTCAATAATAATGTTGACCTTTTAACTCAGTACACTTTCCTGCACTAACCCTGTATTCCTTGAATCACTAAAGGTCTATCGATCGCCATCTTGAATATCCACAGTTTCCGAGATCCACTGCCCTCTGGCTGAAGAAAGTTTTGGTAAATTGTAAATTGGTAAATTGGTTTATTATTGTCACACATACTGAGGTACAATAAAAAACTTGTTTTGCATGCCATTCATGCAGATCATTTCATCACATCAGTACCTTGAGGTAGTACAAGGGAAAACAATAACAGAATGCAGAATGAAGTGTTACAGTTAAAGTACAGTGCTGGCAGACAATAAGGTGCGAGGCCATAACGAGGTAGATTGTGAGGTCAAGAGTCCATCTTATCGTACTAGGGGACCGTTCAATAGTCTTATAACTTTGTTTCATCTCTGTCCTGAATGGCCATCCTCTTATTTTGAAACTGTGGCTTTGGTTTCAAGACAACACAAGCAGAGGAAACACCAGGGAAAATAAATATGAACAATTGCTTCTCCAATCAGAATAGTCTGTCAGGATGATGTATGAGGAAGAGCTGTTCTGTAATGCTCAGGTTTGATGACAATTCATTAAAAACTTTCACAATTAATGTCATAAGCCACAGAGGCAAATTGGGAGAAACAAATGATAATTTACTAAAAGGCTTGCTGTCTGGTTTCCAATAGAGAAATGACTGAACAACAGATAAGTGATAATTCAAGTTTGGCCCATTTGGTGCCCACTAGGCACCTTATACCTCCAGCTTAATTTTAGATTAGTTGGAAGTAGTTGGTTTACTACACTAATACCTGAAATGGGTGGATTGTCTAATGAGGAAAGGTTAGAGAGGCTAGGTTTGTATCCACTGGAGTTTAGGAGAGAGAGAGGGAACTTAATTGATGAATATAACATCCTAAGTGGTCTTGACAGGGTGGATGTAGAGAAGATGTTTCCTCTTGTGGAAGAATGTGGAACTAGAGGTCACTGTGTAAGAATAAGAGGTCACTGTGTAAGAATAAGAGGTCACCTATTCCAAGAAAGAGATATTTTTCTTCCCTTGGTGTGTTATGAGTCTTTGGAGCTCTATTCCTCAAAGGCTAGTGGAAGCAAAACCTTTGAATACTTTTGAGGCAGAGGTAGATGGATTCTTGATCAACAAGGGGTGAAAGGTTATTGCAGATAGATGAGAATGCAGAGCTGAGGTTACAAGCAGATCAGCCAGATCTTAGTAAATGACAGAGAAGATATGAGGTGCCAAGTAGCTTACCCCTGCACTTAATTTATATGAATGTTTTTTATGTATGTAAATAGGGCTGGTTCCCAGAATGGACCGAGGTCTCTATAACCAAGGTTCCAACAATGCAGTGCCTGGTGAAAATGCACCTTGTGATAAAGAGATATGTATGTGCCCCTATTGGGCTCTCCCTTCAGTTAAACCTTGGTTTCTTTCACACCTCCCTTGTCCTTAATCGGAATATTGTTTGGCTAAATCAGATGCAATTGAAAAATGTGATGATGCTGGAGGAACTCAGCAGGCCAGGAAGCATCCGTGGAGAAAAGCAGGCGGTCAACGTTTTGGGTCAGGACCCTTCTTTAGGACTGAAGATAGGAAAAGGGGAAGCCCAATATATAGGGAGGGAAAAGCAGAGCAGTGATAGGTGGACAAAAGAGGGGAGGCGGGGTGGGCACAAGGTGGTGACAGGTAGATGCAGGTAAGAGACAGTGATAGGCAGGAGGGGGGGAGGAGGGGAGAGCAGGTCCACTGGGGGATGGATCAAAGGTAGGGAGAGAAAGGAAAAAAAAAGTAGAAAAAAAGAAGCTAGGAAAGGAAAGAAGGGAAGAAGCCTGGTTGGGGGGGGGGGGGGGGGGGGTTGTTTGTGGGGAAAGGAGTGGGGATTACCTAAAGTGGGAGAATTCAATATTCATGCAACACACGCAATTTGTCAATTGTGCAGCATGATCTGGCCCTACTGGGCTTTACCTCCCGTTCTCCATTTCACAGCCTTCACGTTCCCTTCTTTGAATTTTCTCTCCCTCCCTCTAACGCTCCCTCATTAACCCTTCAACCAGCTTATCGCCATGTCAACCCTGGCCTCGGCCTATCAGAGAAATTCCTTTTATCCTATCTCCTTTCCTCTGCAAGTTAAAATGAACTCATATTCCCTCTTCCCCCATTCTGACAAAAAGATGTCCGGCCTGCAGCATTACCTCTGCTTTTCTTCTGCAGATGCTGCCTGACCTGGCATTTTCTGCTTTCTTTCAGATTTCCAGCTCCTGCAGATTTATATATAAATAAATAAATGGGAGTTGTTAAAGAAATGGAAAAAAACTTTTTATAAACACATCTCATACCCATGAATGATTCAGATGCATCAGACTTGCAGTTATTCCTTGAAGTGGATTTCATATAACAAAACCCCACAACGCTCAATTATTTCAATAGTCAGATTCCTGACGACATGAACCTCCCACTCACGCTCACTTGCCCACTTAGTTTTGTTCTCCCTTTGTTCACCCTTTCCATCCTGTCCCCCATCCTGTTCCATCCACCCAACGTCCCTTTGTACGGCTACACCCTGACAATCTTTCCCCTTCCCTCTCAGTCCTGATGCAGGGTGTCAACCCATCCACAGATGTTGCTTGAGCTGCTCAGTTCTTCCAGTGCTCTGCTTTTTGGTACAGATTCCAGCACCTGTGGTCCCTTTTGTCTTTTTGATGATATTTTTTGAGGGAAGAATGCCGGCCAAGGCATACTGGTGTTTCAGGTAGATGTGCTGGTCCCATCCCCGGACTAAATCATCACAAATTTGCAGAATGTCCAGACTTAACTTCTGCATTCCAAACCTTGCATCTTTTATATTTTACCATTAGTTCAGCAGGAAAGAGACAGTAAAAACAGGCATTAAAAAGCTTCAGTTGAAGTTAGAATGGGCACAAGGTGTGGTGATAATAATTTAAGCTATAAAGAGTGGTTACAGTGTAGCTGTTGCTTCTGGATTGGGGTTTTCATTCCTGATCCATGAGCAGTAATGAGCAGACACATTCTGTTGAGCAAAGGCATGATCAGACCCTCTGTGGTACCCCTGTGTTGAAGCAGGCAGGCGGTCACATTCCACCCTACTTGATAACTGGTCACATGGTCACGGTACCATGTGCTCACTAGCAGCTTTCCAATTTGTGTCACTACCCACTGTGGTAACGGACAGAGAGACAAAAATAACTGGAGAAGAGGCATGGAGTTCCTCAAGAAAGACTGGTGGTGGAAAGAGAGAGGTTAGTTGGTTTATTATTATCTTCACGTGTACTGAGATACAGTGAAAAGCTTTGACTTGCATGCCATTCGGACAGATCAATCCAAACACAAGTACATTGAGGCCGTACAAAGGGAAAAGCAATAACAGAATGCAGAATATAGTGTTACAGTTACAGAGAAAGCGTAGCGCAGGTAGACAAATAAAGTGCAAGGGCCACAACGAGATAGATTGGGAGATCAAGAGTTCATCTTTAGCATATGACAGGTATGTTCAAGAGTCTTATAACAGTGGGGCAGAAGTGTCCTTGAGGTTGGTGGTATGTGTTCTCAAGCTTTTATTAATTCTGCCCTACGGGAGAGGGGAGAAGAGAGAATGACTGAGGTGGGAGGGGTCCTTCATTATGTTGGCTGCTTTCCTAAGGCAGCGGGAATTACAGCATCGGTGGAGGGGAGGCTGGTTTGCGCGATGGACGGGGCTGCATTTACAACTCTCTGTAATTTCTTGTGGTCTTGGGCAGAGCAGTTGCCATACCAAGCTGTGATGCATCTGGATAGGATGGTTTCTATGGTGCATCTGTAAAAATAGGTAAGAGTCACCGGGGATGAGCTGAATTTTTATAAGATATAAGATACCTTCATTAGTCACATGTACATCAAAACACACAGTGAAATGCATCGTGTGCGTAGTGTTCTGGGGGAGGCCTGCAAGTGTCGCCACGCTTCCAGCGCCAACATAGCATGTCCACAACTTCCTAACCCATACGTCTTTAGAATGTGGGAGGAAGCCGGTGCACCCAGAGGAAAGCCACACAAACACAGGGAGAACGTGCAAATTCCTTACAGACAGTGGCAGGAATTGAACCCAAGTCGCTGGCGCTGTAAAGCGTTACGCTAACCGCTACACTACCGTGCCTGCCCATTTCCTTGGCCTTTGCAGGAAGTAGAGGTGTTGGTGTGCTTTCTTGGCTGTTGCGGCAATGTGGTTTGACCGGGATATATTGTTGATGATATTTACATCTAGGAACCTGAAAAATTGGCCAAATAGATAGGTAGACCAGTGGATGGGAAACCCATGGAGAAGAAGGAATGTACAAATAATTCCATATTTTGATATCTGTTTCATTAATATGCACAAATACTTTAATATAGAATACCAGGAGTTTTCTATCACAGTTGATGTCCCTGTCCAATATAGAGGGAAGAATATAAAATTAATTATTTTAAAAATTGCTTTATTTTGTAAGACTGTGACTTAAAGATCACTATCGAACAATGCCCCGTAAAAATATAGAGCTCAGCTCCTCCGTCTCCCAACACTGTTACAACATTCTGCCTCACCCAATTCCTTCTGCTTCCATACGCTCCTGTATTACTTCCCACTCCAGTCACTGAAGGAGCAGTGTTTGCCCAATACTTTCCTATTCCATTGCTGCTCCCGTTCATCCCTTTGCAACTCTGCCTCTTCCCAACCTTATCCGACCAATATTAACAACTTTGCAATGATACCTGCCTTGTCTCTCTGACTTCAACTTCAGAGATTAATAAAATAATGCATTAAGAAGAGTGGAAAAGCAGAGGGTAAAAGCATAGAATATTAAACAGGAGGCAAAGGGAAGGAAGAAGTGAAGAAAGAAAGCAAGTTAAGAGAGGTAGGAAGGAAAGAGAAAGAGACAAGAAAGAGAAGGGATAAAAGGAAAGCTGGTTTAATTAATGCAGACCTTTCAATTTCTTCCCATTTGATTTTGCTGTAGATTCTGGCGGCCATTTATATCTGCTCCCTTGGGCAGGGACAACAGCTGTGACAGAAAACATCTGGCATTCTGTATTAAATTATTATAGACATATTAATAAAATGGATTCCACAATATGGAATCAGGGTCCCTTGACAGATGCTTGAAACCACACTGGTTCATTGCAGGACCGAAAACTAATCACATTTAAGATTCAGATTTGTTTATGGTTATTCCTTGTGCCAAGTGAGCTGGTCTCTCAATGTTCTGATCACGAACAGGTTAGGAAATGCAGGGCAGATGTTCATCGGCTGCAGTGGGTCACCCCTTGGGGGTCACAAATGTTGGCAGTTTTGACTAAGCAGAGAATAACTCCGGTTATGGCACTGTTTTCTTCACTGGTTCTTTAGCTTGGAGCCTTCAGATCCAGAAAAAAAATCAGCAGCATGGTTTTTCCAAGCCCATGGTTCCACAGTGACATCGAAGGTACAGATAATTATTCATCTTGTACAACAGATGCCCCTGTTCTGAGTCTACACCTGGGCTTGTTAACAAACCCTTTTGCGCTTTACATCAGATTGGTGCAACTTGCACAAGGTCATGGAGCAAAATAGAAAAGATAATGCTAATGAATCACTCACCATGACATCAGCTCAAATACGGAAAATTAAACTTTAAGATTAGTAGTTGGGAGTAAGAATTTGTGTTAGACCTTCCATGCACATAGGTAACAGCACTCCAGGGAACAAAGACAGCTCGCTTTAATAGTAATACAAGTGAGTGTGTTTGGGAAGAATAAGGGATTGGAAGGATATTGAGAAACTGCAGGCAAATGGAGTTAGGATTAATTACAAGTGGGTTGAACTTCAGTAAAGCACAGTGGGACATACTGAGGCACCATTGCAAGCATTTCTTTCTTATTTTGCAGCTCCAGTCCAACATGTTGATGCCATTATCAAAATTTATAGATAGGACACAGTGCTTTTAAGGAAAAAACATCAAATTATCTCTTTGAATTTTTAAAAAATCAAATTGTACACAGATTATCAGTGCCTCGATGCAGGAGAGTGTAGTAGCACAGAGAATTGCTGCCTAACAGCTCCAGCTTCAGTGACCTGTGTTCAATCCTGGCGTCAAGTGCTGTCTATGTGGAGTTTGCCCATTCTCCCTGTGACCACATGGGTTTCCTCCAGTTGCTCTGGTTTCCTCCCACATCCCAAAAATGTGTGGATTATTAGGATAATTGGCCACTGTAAATTTGTCCTCAGTGGTAGGGCCTTGGGGAGTGTTGTAGAGGGAGAGACCTAGGAGGGACAGATACATAGTTTCTTGAAAGTGGTGATTTGACTGATGGTACACTGGGTGATGAAGAAGGTGTTTTCCATGCTTGCCGTCATCGGTCAGGATATTGAGTACAGGAGTTGGGACATCATTTTATAGCTGTACAAGACTTTGGTAAGGCCACATTTGGAATACTGCATAGAGTTCTGGTCATAGGAAGGATACCAGTAAACAGGAAAGGGTGCTAAAAAGATTTACGAGGATGTTACCGGGATTGGAGGATTTGAGTTATCAGGAGAAGCTGGATAGGCTTGGAGCATAGGAGGCTGTGGGGTGACCTTATAGAGGTTTATAAAAGCATGAGGGGCATAGATAAGGTAAATAGCCACAGTCTTTTCCCCAGGCTAGGGAAGTCCAAAACTAGAGGGCATAGGTTTAAAGTGAGAGGGGAAAGATTTAAAAGGGACCTGAGGGCAACCTTTTTACACAGAGAGTGGTGAGTATACGAAGGAGCTGCCAGAGGAAGTGGTAGAGGCAAATACAATAATGTCATTTAAAAGCCATTTGGACAGATAGATAGATAGGAAAGGTTTAGAGAGATGTGGGCCAAACACAGGCAAAGGGGACAAGCACAGTTAGGCAACTTGGTCAGCAAGGACAGGTTGGGCCTCAGGGCCTATTTCCATGCTGTATAACTCTATGGCTCTGTGGCTCTATGTGCAGGTGAATGGTAGAATCTGGGGGGATTTAATGGGAATGTGGTGAAGAGAGAATGGAATTAGTGTAAAATGGGTATTCGGCTGGCACGGACCCAGTGGTCCAAAGGGCTTGATTCTGTTTCTACGACTCTATGACTATTATAAGAATCACCATGCTAACAGCTGATAGAGATTGATGCCACTAAACTCAACAAAAAATGCATAAGCATAACTTGGCTCTACTGACAACATCATACCTCTTGGCACAGTGGATTCTCAATTAACCAGTAGATGATTTGCCAGTTTGGGATCTAACTGTATGATGTATCAAAGGCCCATGCTATCAGTTTAAAAGCCTATCTCTAGAAAGCTTCCAGTTAATACAGTAAGTGTACAGTAGGAGTACATTAACTGCAGTAACACAATAACAGTACATTAATTATAGTCAGAGTACAGTAAAAGTACCTTAGCTACAGTAAGATTAAGTTAATCATTCTGTCTACAGTTACAGCACATTAACATTGTGTTAACTACAGTTAGGGTGCAGAAAAAGTGTAGTAACTCCAGTAGGATGACAAAAGTACTTCATTAACTACAAGTATAGTGCAATAATAATGCATTAACAACAATTGGAGTAAAGTAAGAGTGTTTTTAACAATGGTACGAAATGGCTTACTAAGAAGTAGAAGGGTCTTGGAGTGCAGGTCCACAGATCTCAGTGGGCACCAGAATAGGCATATACTTGGGTTTGGAAGATGCAGGGGATGACTACCTTTTCCAGCTGAGGCAAAGAAAACAAGAGCATGGCCTGTATATCATGTTAGGCCACAACTAGAGTGCTCTATATGGTTCTGCTTAGCTCATGAAAGAAAGATATTATAACACTAGAGAGGACATAGAGGCAAATTATAAAAATTGGAATTGGTTTATTGTTGTCACATGTACCAAGGTACAGTGTAAAACTTGTCTTGCATACTGTTTATACAGATCAATTCATTACGCAATGCATTGAGGTAGTACAAGGTAAAACAATAACAGAATGCAGAATAAAGTGTACTGGCTACAGAGAAAGTGCAATGCAGGTAGACAATAAGGTGCAAGGTCATAATGAGGTAGATGATGAGGTTAAGAGTCCATCTTATCATAGAACTGTTCAGTAGTCCTACAACAGCAGGATAGAAGCTGTCCTTGAGCCTGGTGGTAAGTGCTTTCAGGCTTTTGTATCTTCTGCCTGATGGGAAAGGGGAGAAGAGAGCATGTCTGGGGTGGGTAGGGTCTTTGATTATGCTGGCCATGAAGTCATGAGTGTGTAGGGATAAGAGTAGGGGGCTGAGGACGCAACCTTATGGGGCACAAGTGTTGAGAATAATCATGGTGGAGGTGTTGCTGCCTATCCTCACTGATTGCGGTCTTGTTGGTCAGGAAGTCAAGGATCCAGTTGCAAAAGGAGGCGTTGAGTCCCAGGTCTCGGAGTTTTGGGATGAGTTTGCTTGGAATTATAGTATTGAAGATGGAGCTGTAGTCAATAAACAATAGTCTAACATTGGTGTCCTTACTGTCCAGATGCTCCAGAGATGAGTGTAGGGCCAGGGAGATGGTGTCTGCCTTAGACCTGTTTTGGCGGTAGGTGAATTGCAGTGGGTCGAGGTTGTCTGGGAGGCTGGAGTTAGTCTGTGCCATGACCAGCTTCTGGAAGAACTTCATGATAGTGGATATCAGAGCCACCAGGCATTGAGGCACGTTACCTTGTTTTTCTTAGGTACCGGGATGATGGTGGTCTTCTTAAAGCAGGTGGGAAGCTCAGATTGAAGCAGGGAGAGGTTAAAAATGTCTGCAAATACCCCCGCCAGCTCATCTGCACAGGATCTAAGGAAACGGCCAGGGACACCATCTGGGCCAGGTGCTATGGGCAGGTTCGCTCTCCAGAAGACCAATCTTACATCTGCAGTGGTGATTGTGGGTTCAGGTACATTGGAGGCTGTCGGGATGGGTGGTGACAAAACGATCCCCTTCTGTTCAAAACATGGATAGAATGCATTAAGGTCCTGGGGCTAGATAATAGTATTTCTGAAAAGATACTGCCCAGGATGGGGTCACATTCTTTCAAACAAAGGGAAGCTTTAAGTGAGTTGTAAAAATTTATGAAAGGCCTGGTCAGGGTAAGCGGTATGAACCTTCTTCCCAGAGCAGGGAGGTTATAGTGAGGGAGCTTCATTTTAAGTTAATTACTAGGGACTTGGAAGGGTGCTTGGATGCTTAAAAAGGTGGTGGAGGCGGAGATCCTTCATCACATTAAGATGCGAGGGGAAAAATTTAAAGGGGACTTGGGGGACAACTTTTTTACCCAGAGTGCAGGATACATAGAACAAGCGGGTACAATTACAGTGTTTAAGCACCATTTGGACAGGTACATGGATAGAGAAGTTTCAAAGGGACATGGGCTAAATAAAGGCAAATGGAACTAGCTCAGGAATACACCTTGGTCAGCATGGATGAGTTAGGCTGAAAGGCCTCTTTCTATGCTGTATAATTCTATGACTCTATGACTCTATGACCAAAAAAGTGTCTGTATTCTGAGAGGCTGTGGACCAAAAGTTGGGAAGTTGAATTAACCGTAAGTACATTTTTGGTCAGCCAAATATCTTCCTTCTGTGCCCCAAATTTCCATGATTCGATATCACAATTGGTGTGAAATAACAAAGCCAGACCTTGCTCAGTACGGAGTTAGAATCACTCATGAACAATGTTCCAGACACTGAAGCACTCAAGGGAATGCAGAAGAAAATAACTTGGGATTTGTTTCACGATGCTTACTCAGTGTGAAACCAGTCCTGTCTTGGGATGTGTGTAGATGTTGTCGTGAAGTAGTGATGGGGTCTGCAGGGTGGTCCCAGAATCTTTTGTTTATTGGCAACCGCCATCTGCATGTCCACACATCAAGGAAAGTCATCTGGGCCAGTCACCATGGGAACAGAACCACCGCCACAACAATTTGGAGTGAGCAGAATGGGAAAAAGTGATCAATGCGGAAATGGCTTTGGAAAGGCCATTAAATACATAAACACACATAGTTGTATACATTAAACTCCCTGTTCTGCTCCTCTGATAATTAAACCGGTCCATGCTTGTATGAAACAGGACCTGGTCAATATTTATGGAGGGAAATGGACAGTCGACGTTTCGGGTTGAGACCTTTCATGTGGACTGATGAAGGATCTCAACCTGAAACGTTGACTGTCCATTTCCCTCCCTAGATGCTGCCTGACCCGCTGAGTTCCTCCAGCTCCTTTGTGTGTTGCTCCAGATTTCCAGCATCTGCAGTGTCTTTTTGTCTCCTGGTCAATATTTGGCACAGACTGGTCAGTGACAAGTAACACTCACACCAGACATGCGGCAGCACCTTGACATTAAGTGACATTGTTGTCTTCAAGCTCCCCATCATCAACATCTGGATGTCATCATTGCAGCAGAGTCCTGCTCACTGACGTCAGCATAAGACCACTTGTGTTTCTCATGCTGCTTTCAAAGAAACCACATCAGATAAGAAGATTGAACCGACTGGATTAAATACTTTGCAGTCAGAAACTTCACCTGCATTAAAGGTTACTTCTACGTGTCCAGCATCAAAATAATAATGTGTTCATTTCCATGGAAACCACTCTACTAAGTGCTTAATAATATGGGTGATTTACTGCTAAGTGTATAGTTTTGCAGTCTGTGCACACAATTAATTATTGATTCTAGTCTCATTTTTAAAATCATCATGTTAACACTTCCAGCACAGGATGAACTTGCTCAGCAACAGACATGGCACCAGAAGCTGCAGAGTACATGGCCAGTCAATCCTCCCTGCCTGGGGCACCAAATGCATCAAAGATTGACTTGATCAGCCAAAACCTTCAGACTTCTAATTAGCAAAACGGTCTTTGAGCTAACTTTCAGCAAATAATAACCAGGACATTGTGAGCAGGGTTAGAAGAGGCAGGCAGTAGGTGGGTTGAAAAGCATAGAAGGTGAACTGTCCTTCATGCAATGGAGACACAAAGAAATGGAAAAGAGATAATTAGATAGATTTGAGGAAAAGAGGGGTGAAAGAGGAAACAGGTTGCAAAACATTTGCTTTTTAGTTATCAAGATAATATCCCTGTAATACATGGACTCAGTGTCAGCCCAGTAAAGAGTGACTTTGCTGCTGTATTTATTGACTGATGGACTGTGACAGGGCCACAGTGAGTAGAGTTGAAAACTCGCAAAGCTATGCAGTCGTGAGAAACGGTCATTCCCTGTTTGGGTAAGAACTTGCATTTACAGACTAGTAAATCTGAAACACTCAGAAAATCAAGCTTCATCAGTGAGGAGAGAGAAACAGCCCAAACCATGCTGGCTGATAGCCAATGATTCTGAAGCTGATGGTCCAGCATGTCCTGGGCTTCCACACATGGCCCGATTAAAGGCAGACGTCTGAGCTAAGCTCAGGGCATTTCTAACCTTCTTCTATGCCTTTGGACTTGTCATGGAGCCCAAAGCAGGACAGTGAAGTGCAGAAGTAGGGGTTCAAAGACACCAAATCTAACATCTAATTTACAACAGGGCTGACTGATGTACAAATGATGCCCCCATTTATCATTTCTGTGGAAAAAGGTAAGTGTAGGTAATTGTGTCACTTATTTAGTTTAATGTTTTCTAGGTATTTACTTTAATGTCTTTATTAAATTATTTATTATTTTTTAAATGTCAATCAGAGACATTTGAAGGCAATTAAAGAGCCTTTGACACCTAAGACCCACTCATGGCTGGGAGCCTGTTTCATCTCACCAGACGCTTGTCTGGTCTAGAGATTTGACTAATTCAGCTCTCCCTGTCTGGGAAAGGTCTGTATGAGCAGACAGTGAGTCAGGGGCTAGGATGGTCCAATCCAACCATCACCTTGGGCTCCTATCTCACCACTCCCCCTGTCCTACTTATATCTCCCCTCTCCATTCTCAGTCCTGATGCAGGGCTTCAAACTGAAACAATGACAGTTCCTTTCAACCCACGGATGCAGCTTGACCTGTTGAGTTCCTCCAGCAGGTTGTTTGTTGTTCTTGCATCAGATCTGAAAGAGGAGTTCAGGGAGTATCCTTGGCCTTGTTTTTCCAATTAACTGGATTACATATGGTGAGATGGAAGATCGTTGGAGGAAATGATTTAATCCAGTTTCTGTGAAAGTGGAAAGATCAGTTTACAAAGTAGGAAAATGGCATCAGCTTTAGTGTGAACACCCATATCCGGCACCCTGCTGACTTCTGTCAGGGAAATATTCAGAATCATGATGGTGGTTCAATTTTGTGCCACCTCGATGCATGAATAAATGTAGGAATTGCTCATTATCTGCAGTCCTTTCAGTGTTAAGTACAGGGAGCATGCTTCACATTTACTCTGGGAGAATCAAGTTTGACTTGTGGTGAGTTTCTCCACTGATGTTTTCACATGGAAAGCACTGTAAGGGCCTGATAGGTTTTCAAACAAACCACAAACTGTGAATTTCAAATAAATTGTACCTGATCAAAGCTCCAACTACATTCGCATTATCTGACATCCATTTGCATTGTATCGTTAACAGGTATAGAGATATTTATTCAGGCAATTTTCAAAGTAACAATACTTGACCTTCTGACCACTGGAGCTGTCCATCAGCATGGCATAAGACACCTGATGCAAATTCCCAGCTGATTTCTTTGGAAAAGGACAATTTGGTGCATGAGGCTGGTGATTTAACACCAGCTAATGCATGGATGGAATTCAGGCAATCTCATTACTGAACCCAGTTGACAGAACACAAACATAAATCCAGTCAGCTTTCCAATATTAACTCTGTGAGCTCAATGAACTCAACTCGGCTGCTACATTGATCCCAGGAGACTGCACATAAATTGATCAATAATTGCTCAGACACAATGCAACAGGTGATTCTTAGTATTAACACTTTGGAGATCAAATACAATTTAAGAAGCCGTGCTTGATAAGAAAGGACTGTGCTTTTATAGAACCTTTTACCTCTCCCACTGCTCCATAGCATCACCCTGTCGATGCAGTGCTCCTGATGTGTGCAGTAATGCAGAGAATTACAGCAGTGAATTTGTACACAGTGGGGAAATAACAAACAGCGGTGTGATAATGACCAAACAGTCTGTTTTTTAGTGACGTTAGTCAAAGGATAAAAATTGACAAGACCACTAGGAGAAGCTGCCCTGCTCCTAGAGTCACAGAGTCAGAGTTATACAGCGCGGAAACAGGCCCTTCAGCCCAACTCATGCCTTCTGAGCTAGTCCCATTTGCCTGCGTTTGGCCCATATTCTACAAAGCCTTTCCTATCCATGAATCGTCTAAATGTCTTTTGAACATTGGAATTGTACCCGCCTCTACCACTTCCTCTGGCAGCTCATTCCATATACCCACCACACTCTGTGTGAAAAACTTGCCAGGGAGTTCCCCTTCAAATCTTTCCCCTCTCACCGTAAAGGTATGCCATCCGGTTTTAGACCTTCAGGAGTGTTGAACGCAGTCACATTACCGCCTTGCACTCTATGCTCAGAATTCATTCTAATGAAGTCAGTGAACTTCCTTGGCACAGTGTTACCATTTAGTGCAAGGCTTTCACCTATACAATCCCACTTTAATACTTGATTTTTCA